>NC_140962.1:14642307-14652307 GCF_056783735.1 Eptatretus burgeri | reverse complement strand
ACCTGTTATGAGAGCAAAGTTCCAAATTGCTCAGGATGGAGAACAAGAATGCATTTCCATTGCCTAGTTCTCCAAAGGAACAATTTGTTTGTAAAGATTTTTCATATATGACGTGAGTGTCCCAGTCTGCATAAGGTCATCGAAAGAGTTGACCACAAACACACCTCCGAAGGATGTCCCAAACTTGCAAAATGTGGCTGTCGAAGATGTGTGAGAAAATACATTGGAAACGATTCCAGTCGACAAATGATCACAGAAGAATTTATATTTGCAGAGATGGCTTTAATAACTTATAACACCACAATTGATCACAATGAAAGCTTGTGCAGATCTTTTCATCAATCGAATTAAACGTTTCAGATTTCACTGTGCGATATTGTGCCATTATCCAACCAAGGCCACGTCCAGTTGATCGAGACTTTTTGAGGACTTTTTGAGGATCGAGACTTTTTGAGGAGCAAGATCGAGGAGGACTTTTTGACCACAAACACACCTCGGAAGGATGTCCCAAGCATGTTCAACTTGACTGAGTCTGGAGATTGTGCAGGCCAGTCCATGGGACCGAAGTAATGTTGCGGTCCTGAAATAGAACGCTGTCACTATGTGCACAGTGTGGACGGGTCTTGTCATCCGTTAAGATGATTTTGAGACCTTGCTGTTGGGCCGGTGGAATGACTAGAGGAATAATGATCTCTGACACCACTCATAACACCACTCCAAATGATAACAAGACATGTTCCGCGATCAAATTAAGTGCCAACCAAGTCCACCAGGTTACCCCCCCCCCCCAAAAAAAAAAAAACCCAATAGAGCTGCCAAATAGCACAATTAGTAAATCACATCTCACCTTACTGTGTCGGAGTGGCGACCCATCCAGAATTGTGTCCAATAGCCAAGGAGACTGCTTAGGCAGCAACAAAGCTCTGCACTGAGTATGGTCCCAATGGATGGATGGGATGGATCTCACGTTGTTTTCAGCCTCTGGCATGTTTATTGTTGAAGTCGAGGCAGAATGTAAGTGTTTGCCAAACTTATATACAGTAGAAGGTGAACACCTGTATTATTCAAGAAGTGTTATACATATTTGAGAAATTCATTTCTATTAACAGCACAGGGAGAAACAAGACTTAGGTGTTTGACAGATGCTCTAACTCACTCGTTACCTCCACCACCGAAGGTGAAGGAGGTTATATTTTCACCCCCTTTTTGTCTGATTGTTTGTTTGTTTGTGTGCAGGATATCTCAAAAAGTTGAGGACGGATCCGGATGAAATTTTGTGGACAGGTTGGGTGTATAACAAGGACAAACTACTTCGATTTTGGTGAATATCCGGATCTGGGTCCAGCTACTAGAATTTTTAAAGTGATTCTTCACCATTGAGAGATAGGGCCAACAACGATGCATTGGGCCCGATATGTCCTTGTGAATCTGGCATTACGTAGCCGAGGTTTGTGCTCTACCGAGTTCCCTTCTCGCATTGGCTCTATGTTCGAAACCGATGGAAGTGACTGCCAAAAAATTGAATTATATCAAACAATCTCAGTTGCAACTGCCTTGTAAACAAGTGACAGTGCTTACGTCCCTGATATCCTTCATACGTGTTCGTTATTATTGACATTCTCAGTTTTACACATAATACCTGCAAGGTAACACAATGTCCATAATAAATGGCTATCTGTTATTAACTTCTGTTTTTTTTTCGAGTGTTTCATCCCCAATGCAGTTTTTTATTTTTTATTTTTACTGTACACGTACTCCTGAAAAAAAATCTCTTGTATGTCATTGTCGCCAATTTTTTTTTTTTTTTTTTACATGTACTCTCCCAAAATGTGTTGACTTATTCATATTGTCAGGATTTCATTTCCTACCCGATAAGATTAAATCAATTTAATATTTTAGAGCCATATTGTGTATCAAGTCATTTGATACCATTAATTTGTTCATTGCTGAACATTATTGTTGCACAGATATTTGATTCGAGAAAATTGGAAACGACGAAGAGTGCGTTTCACGTACCAATGATACAATTTTTTAACATTGTACACGATACAATGAGCGTGATGTGCAGAGTATTGGTCATCTTTAAATGTACGAGTGTAGTAGTCCAATGTCAAACAGCTGTTTGCTGCGCATGATGCACCACTTGCCGCGATCTTGTCTCTACTCACAATGCATTGCATGGCACCTTCCTGCTTGATATTGGGAGTGGTTGCCACTCCTCGAGGATGGGGGGGGGGGGTTGCTGCTCATGCCCTGTTCGATTCCCACAAACAGAATTCAAAAAGCTTGCCTAGTTTTGGAGATAATTTTTTTGGCGATTTCCATTAGGGGAGATATTTTGACGTCATAAATTTTTTTAGAGGTGGAATTTTCAAAATCGGAAATGGTTACTGTCTGCGCAGGGAATTTTTACATATCCATGCCAAGTTTCAGGAAGTTTCGATGAAAACTGTTGGCTGTGAAACAAAAAAGTCCACAAGAAGAAGATGAAGAACAACAACGTGAGTAAGACTTCGAGATCCTCCACGAGGATCTAAAAGTTTTAAAAAGAAATAAGTGAAAATGGACTGGAATTAAAGCGAATATCCAAGGAAAGAAACAGCAGAAGAAAGACGAATTTGGAGAGAAAAGCCAACAGCAGTAAATTACCCTTTTTTAGGTATGCACACTCTGCTCGAAGCTGTCTCGCCAGGTTTTGAATCCTGGACCCAGCGACAAACTGTCATTCCGGTGTTTCACAGGCAGGATGATTCATCATTGTGTGTGCCGTCCCTCGATTGGACGTTAAAATTGTCGTCCCGTCTGCCGGTCTTGGTGGACGTTAAGGTCCCACGGTGTCCCTCACGAAGAGTCGGCAAGCTATCACCGGGTGCACCTTGGCCAAATTTAAAATTCCTGCCCCACCTACTAAGTTGAACGTCAGGGGTGTGTTCAGTTACCAAGCAGCTAGCCAGCATTCCTTGCCAAGCCAGCCGTTACTTATCAACGGTTTCAAATGGAGTGCTTGCCTGAGTGCTCAAGCCATTTGGTGAGCGCTCCACAAGAAACTTGGTAACTGAACACACCCCAGGTCTGGCCAGTCCGTTCCTGAAAGACTTGGAATGAGCTTCCCCCGGTCAACCCCACAAGAACGTGAGAATAATTGTGGCCCTTAAATATGAAGAATGCGTAATTTACCCTTTCTTTAGCCAGACTCGGTTGCGTTATGGTTGGAGTGTTGAGTGGTGAAGGTCGGCAGTTTGAACCCGGGCCGAGTCGTCCCAAAGAATTTAACAATGGTACGTGCTGCTTGCTTGCTTGCTTGCTTGATGCTCAGCATTTAAAAACAATAGAGCACTGACAATCAAGCTTTGATGGTCCGATTAGCCTCTTCCTGCATTGAAGTTCCTTGTAAAGGATATCGATTATATTAATTGACGCCATTGGTGCATAAGTTCAGAAGTAATCCCCCAAAAGGTGGAATGATTTTGAATGGAAGATCCTGAAACCGAGGATGTCATCATTTTAACAGAAGATATCTACGAGCCAGCATCAAGAACTGCCACCCAAAAGGGTAGGGTGGTAATGGTCACATGGGTTTGCGTTCAAGGCTTGCACATCAGCAACCTGCAGTACAGTGCAGGGACAACTAACTGTTTCAGCCTTGTGCCTTCATCACATAGAGACATCTGATATGGATGGTTGCAAAAATCAGCGAGAGATCTTTTAAGGCAAGTCTCATGGATGATAACCCAAACGGTCAGTTTGCAATGAAAAGAGAGAGGGGGAGAGAGACGAACTGAGGTTATTGTCGGTACGTGCATTCCCTCTGAGCTTGCGCAGCCCTGGCCTCGGCCCGGATAATCTGTGTGCAAATTGGCTGCAGCCAGGGCCGGCTTATCGCAAGCCCGCAAGCCCACCGGCACGGCCTAGCCACCGGCCCCGCTTAATAACCCCGCGTCTCTCCAGGCGAGCGTGCAGATAAGAGCGTGGCTGAACGCGCCGCACTAATTCGCACCCCGTACAAGTCCCTCCCCTCCCCCCTCTTCCTCCCTCTGCTCATCCTCCTCCACCTCCTCCTCCACATCCTCTTACTCTGCTATTCTTTCTTGTGGTTTCCCCTCCTACGCACCTCAACTCTGGACTCCAACCAACCTCATGCCTCTGGTTCAGTGCAAACTTTGAGCATTCAAAAGTTTAATTGGTTTTGTTGCGCGCAACCTTTGGAGAAGAAAAATCGCATTACTTTTAAAAATAGATGAGGAATCTTGTTCATTTTGGTCTCACAGCTCAGTGGGACGCAACATTTTCTTTGTCTTTCATCAGCCCTTCCACCTTTGTCTGATGGACAAAAACAGGGGGACTGGTGAAAATACTGGTACAGAGACTAATGCAAAATCACTAAAAAGTACTTGTTTACATCACCACTTATGGAATATCTCGAATATATATATATATATATATATATATATATATATATATATATATATATATATATATATATATATATATATATATATATATATATATATATATATACATACACACCCACATTACCTTCCACCCAAAGAAAGCTGCACAAGGTAAGCCCTTTGCTGTTTCAAACCCTACCCAGGTTCCTCTACAGCTGCAGACATTCACCAGTAACACATACATGAGAATCCCAATGCCTAACCACCTACACGACCCACTCAGCCACCGTACCAGTTTCATCACTTGTTGGCGAGTCACTGATGACTTGCCAACAAGTGATGAAAAGGGCTTCCATTGTGTAGCTTTTCTTGGTTGCTTTGTACAGCTTTCTTTGACTGTAAGTGCATGGAGGTTAATTTATTGAAATCCTAGCCACCTCAAGTAATTGATTAAGTGACAGCTGATTGGTTTTTACCCCACGCTCGCGAAGCGAAAAGCGGGATTGACCAATTGGTTCATGTCCATATGTCCGTCCATCTGTCTTGTTGGTTTATGATCAAGGAACAGCTTATTTAAATCAAATGTTATATTTTGAACACAAGTCGGAAGACAACTCTCGTTTTACTGTTCCTTAACTCGGAATTCTTCCCAAACTCACATGTGCAGAGAGGAGTGAGATAATACATTTCCTCTGTCTGCCTGCCTAGCAGTCAATTAAAATTGAAAATCATTCCAAGCAAGACACTTACTGTTTTTGAGGACGTTATAAGGGACACATACAACAGGCATGAATAACTTACTGCATAATGTGAAAGTGTGGTGTCATAGCCACTGGGAAAATGTTGGTAAAACCCGGAATTATTTTATGTATATGCCTTTAAACCTCTTTAAAGCCTTCATTAGCCCTCGTTGGATTTAGTCTTAAACGGGCGCTCATAGATTTGGTCTCGATTTTCGTGTCTGTATGTGCGTGCGTCCGCAACCATATCTCGGACATGTATGGATCGATTTTATTCACACTCGGCACAACGACAACACATGATGGTACACATATGCACATCATTTTGTTTTCCGATGTGATCAAAGATGGCCGACTGGCAGCCATTTTAGTTGTTAAATAAAAAAACCCAGAGTCGAACACGTCAACAACCATTTCTCGGACATGCATTTACTGTTCTTTTTCAAACTTGGCACACAGATGATGAATGATGGCTTGCATATGCATGTCTTTCTTTCGAGATCAGATCAAAGATGGTCAACTGGTGGCCATTTTGTTACTTAAACGTGTCCCCAACCATTTCTCCGACATGCATGGTCCGCTTTTCTTCAAACTTGGCAGAAGCACAGTACGCCATGGCATACACTTGCACCTAACTTTATTTTGCAATACGATCAAAGATGACCAACTGGTAGATTGGTGGCCATTTTAGTTGTAAAAAAAAAACACCCAATGTTGAACACTTCCTCAACCATTTCTCGAACATGCATTCACAGTTGTTAAAACTTGGCACCCAGATAATGAATGACAGCTTACACATGCATGTCATATTTTTTTCGAGATCATATCTAAGATGGCCGATTGGTGGCCATTTTGTGACTTAAATGTTTCCCCAACCATTTCTCAGATATGCATGGTCCATTTTGCTCATACTTGGCACAAGCACAGTGCATGATGGCATACATGTACACATCACTTTATTTTGCGATCTGGTCAAAGATGACCGACTGGTAAGGCAGGTCAGATGGCACCCAACAAGTGATGTGATGACTGGTGGCCATTTTAGTTGTGCATAAATATGGGCTTGCCCTTGAACTGCGGACAGAAAAATTACGAAAAGAACGAGGGCTATGACATTTTCTGTCTTTTTTTACTTGTTTAAATTAAATCATATACTTGAAGACTGCAGAAAACAATTCGCCTTCATAATATTTCCAAGAACCATGTAATATGTCAATAAAAGAACCATGCAATATATTGGCATAGCATGTCTGTGTCGGAAAGAAGAGGCTGCCATAATGGCTATGTCTGCTGCATTCGATGGTGATCAATAAAGCCTCCATCTCCTCAATTGCGACTTAACGACGTCTTATTACAATGTATCAGGATAGTTGGTGGATAAGACTGTTTTAGGAGCACTAAACTTCCAGATTTTTAAAAAACAATCTTTAAAATCATTATTTTATTAAATATGAAATACACGAAAGAGGGCCGTACCATTTGCAGGTTTCCCCTTCGCGGATTCACTCTATTGACGCAAGGTTTGCATCAATATCACCATCACATTATTGGATCAAATTTATAATCATTATTATTAAAACCAAGTTTCATGATTCACATATATATTATATATATATATATATATATATATATATATATATATATATATATATATATATATATATATATATATATATATATATATATATATATATATATATATATATATATATATACAGTCTGTCCCAAAAGTCACCTCACGGTTTAGAAATTAAATGACATTTCTGTTTTTTAATAATTTGTTTTTCTTTTCTTTTCAGAATTTCGATGAACATTTGGAAATTACCCATGGAAAAATTCACAACTGAACAAAGAACCAAAATCGTGGAATTTTATTTTAAATTTAATCGATCAATTATCCTCACCCAAAGAGCATGGACACCGAATGTATACATCAATAAGCCCCATAAAATTCAGCAGCTCAAGGATAACATCTGTGCAAAAATTCGAGGGCTGCAGCCAGAGTTATTGTCCGCTTTTATGGAAAATGCTGTCGAAAGAGCCCGTCTCTGCGAAGCCGAAAATGGAGTATATCGAAGCTGCATCATTTTTCAAAAATGAAGCAAATTTATCTCCATTTTTAAAATTTTCTTTTGGTATAAAAATAATGATAAATTATTAAAAAACAGAAATGTTATTTAATTTCTAAATCTCTAGGTGACTTTTGGGACACACACACACACACACACACACACACACACACACACACACACACGCACGTAAATATATATATATATATATATATATATATATATATATATATATATATATATATATATATATATTGTTGTAGTTTTCCCACCCGTCGGCGTGCGGGCGACCGCTTTTAGCCAATGGCGGCCGCCCTCGCCCACCGAACGGGCAAACCTAGTCGCAGCTTTCAGATCAATGCCGAAATCCAGCTACGGGTGTATCTTTAATCACACCGAAAATCAGCCAGCTATTCTGTCCGCGCGCGACAGGGTCCGATCGCCGAATTGTTGATTTACCTAATTATGCACACAGACAGAAATGCTGGGGATTTACTCCTCGACGGGACCTGCTTGGAAACGAGCCGCTAAGCAGCTCGCTCCGTTTGCGATTTGCCGAGCGGTGAAAATCGCCAAGCCCCACCGGACTTGATTATCTTATCGGCTATGAAAAAGCCAGCTAATATTCCGGACGTAATAATGGCAGTCAATGAGGGAAAGGACGCAACGAACGGGTAAACATTCACATAAGGACATTTATTACACACACGACACATATGTAGTCATGCAGTCATGTATGCAATTAGGCGAGGCAAACAAAAGCAATGCATTTACGCAAGGCAAAGAAAAGCAATGCAATTAAGCATTGGGGGAAGGGGGGGGTTGGACGCGAGTAAAAAGAAAGCCTACAGCCGATGTCTATAGTTATTATGTACAGTCACTTATGCAGTTTTACTTAGGGGACTGGCGCCACGGACACACACACAAACCCAGAAAAGGAAAGAAAGAGAACGTGACCGTATGGTGAATTCTTGGGCTCCGTCCTCCTTGATCCGACCTTCCCCGAGAGAGCTTCCTCGCACATGACCCAGAGAGAGCGCCCACAACCAATGACCCAATCCACGTCTCCAGAGAGACTGCGAGAGCGCGCGCGATCCAGTGAGCGCGATCCAGTGAGCGCTATCCAGCGAGCGAGCGCGATGCAGAGCCCAGAGAGGGAGAGAGAGAGAGAGGGAGAGAGAGAGACTTCAGCGTACGCACACACACATCAGAGCCTGCACCTCCTTATATCTCGAGCTCCGCCCGCCCTCGCCTCCCACCCCTTCTTCCACCAGCACGTGCGGGAAACTTCCAGAAGAAGGGCGTTTTTTCTCCTGTTCTTTTGCCTTTTCCATAGCTTTCGTTGCTTTTTATTCCTCTCGCAGGGTTATTCGTTGGGGGGAAGGGGTGAGGCCGTCGTCCGTTCTCCCTCGACGAATGCCAGGCTTCTCACAACCGTGTGCCAAGGTGGAAACGCGGTGGTGGTTGCGGCGGTTGTGGTTACGGTGCTTGTCGTAATGGTGGCGTGGCTGGCGTTTTGTGGTGGTCGTGATGGTGGTGTGGCTGGCATTTTGTGGTGGTCGTGATGGTGGTGTGGTTGGGCGGTTGTGGTTAAGGTGGTTGTTGTGAAGGCGGTTGTGGAGAAGGTGGCTCTGGTTGTTGAGATGTGGTTGTGGAGAAGGTGGCTGTTGTGAAGGCGGTTGTGGAGAAGGTGGCTGTGGTTGTTGAGATGGGGTTGGTGGTGGTTGTGGTGGTTGAGAGGCGGTTGTTCCAAAATAAAGATCGCAAAAGAAAAACACCACCTCAAAGATCACAGCCCTGTTACACAAATAAATTCCCGCTCGATGACGGTGGGGAAATCTAATCTGAACACTCACTTATCGACATAACTGATCTCTGGGAAGCCTGAATGGTGTTCTGTGAATTTCCACAACCGTAACAATATATATATATATATATATATATATATATATATATATATATATATATATATATGTATATATATATATATATGTATATATATATATATATATATGTATATATATATATATATATACATATATATATATACATATATATATATACATATACATATATATACATATATACATATATATATATATATGTATATATATATATGTATATATGTATATATATGTATATGTATATATATGTGTATATATATATATATATGTATATATATACAGTATATATATATATATACAGTATATATATATACAGTATATATATATATATATATATATATATATATATATATATATATATATATATATATATATATATATATATATATATATATATATATATATATATACAGTCAAAGCTCGTTACTATGCCACCTCGCTTCTATGCCACTCTCGCTATTATACCACTTTTGCTCGGTCCCGCCAAAATTCAATACAAAATAAATTTACAATGCCACCCCCTACTCTCGCTACCATGCCACTACTGTGTGACTGTTAAAAGACACGAGTCGTGAAAAAGTCTGTATTGCGCAGTGCTCGATTATCACACTCACATCCAAAGGCGAAGCGACGAACTACAGTCCAGCTGCACACAACATAACTCAATACGTACGCGCATAGTCAGAGTGTGTCAAAACACGCGATTCTTCTCCCCGATGCCAGCCACAACAAGCCAATCACAACACGCACAATGAGACACAAAAAAGCGCGAGCACACACACAGACACGCAGGCACACGTACAACAGTGACATCATTTTTTTTCAAATTCAGCCCATAATGTCAGCTCAGAAACGCAAGCGAACCGACTTTACGCTGAAGGAGATCATCGATGCCG
>NC_140962.1:14629807-14637307 GCF_056783735.1 Eptatretus burgeri | reverse complement strand
AGGCCGGGCCCCATCGGTGTGGATCTGATTTTGCACCAGGCCCGTACGTCCAATATCCTCGGGTGACAAGGAGAAGATCCCCATGTGTCGGTCAACCAGTTTGTATAAGGCCTCCCGCTGGGCATCCTCCAAATCTGCACGACTCCGATTTATCATCTCGCAAATGGGACCGGGCCAATTCCTAATCAAGTCTGGAGACTCCCTCTGGGACCGGTCCGGCTCGACGTTATCGTCCCTCAGCTCTGCGACCTCTTTTACTGGGGTGCAATCTGCCACCTTCCTGCCCTTCCTGATAGTGCATCGATTCCGTGCTAACATTTATCACCCGAACGGGCACTATTGGCCCGTCGGTACTTACCAGGGTGCGGCCCACGACTAAACCCGGGGTTGATGGCCCTACCGGTAGTTTCGCCAGGCCGCAGGAGCCCTGCCACGTTGGGTGTGCTCGCCACCGGGCCGGGACCACCGCCTCGGCCCCCGGGGGAATGACCACAGAGTCAGGAGCCTCCAGCGACACCCTCTCATCCGTGCTCACGCCCCCTAACGGCAACTCCTCACCACCCAACTGCATGACCCGCCGGCCTAAGTCGATCTTACAACCACCGGCCGTTAGAACATCCAACCCTATTAGACATGGGTCGCACACCTTCGCCACCCAAACCTCTATCCTTGTTTTCACGGTGCCCAATTTAAACGACACGAAACCCCGTCCTATGATGGGGGCCGTTGCCCCGGTAGATAGCTGCAAACCATGGTTTTGCAGATGGTGGATCTCATCCCAACCGTCTACACTCGAATCAAGGACAACAGGCTGATAATCGTGGCGCTTGCTCCTGTGTCCACAACGGCGTCTTCCCCTACGTTGGCAACTTTGCACCGAATTGTTAAGCTACCATTGCCAATTTGGCCACAATTGATGACCTGTCGCAGTTCTGAGGGCTCTTCTCCATCCGAGTCAGCCGAACACGGCCCTACATGTTCGGCACTTCTTAGTTTCCCGGGGGCTGGTGGGGGGGGGGAGATGGTTGGGCCTGGCTATCCCTATTGACCCAGGGCGGAGTTGGTGGTCTGGGGGGCCGTGGCCCTTCCCTACGCGGGGGGCCTTTCCCTGCGCGGGGCGTTGCACTCCCGCTGCAGGTGGTCCCTTGCGCCACAATTATAACACCTTCTCTCGTAAGGTGTTTGCTTCCGGTACGCCAAATTATACCCCCCTCCGTTCCGAATTGGGGTACCCCCTGATGGCCCATCCCCCACCCTTCCTGGGCCCGACCGCCTCTCCCCAGGTCTCCTGAACCGGCGGTCGAACATGCCCTGCACCATTTTTTCCATTCGCGCTTGGTCGCCCAGGATCGCCCCGGCTCCCAGCGCACTGTCGTTCACGGGGCCCACCTGTCGGACTGCCACCGCATGCCGCCCAGCCCTCCCAATGGCGTTCTGGCTGCCTCCCAGCAGGCGGCAGTATCAGCCGCCTTCTGGAGGTTGTCCGGGCACCATACGGTCAGCAATGCTCCGACACCGGTTCCCCCTATCACGGAGAAAATGGTCCAGGGCAATCTCCTCCTGGTACTCCGGCGGTATGTTGGTGTGCGCGATCCCCACCAAGCGGCGAATGTCGTGTGCCAATTCTCCCAGTGGTTCCTGGGAGCGTCGTTTGCGCCCATTGAGCTGAGCTTTAACAAGCTTGCTCTGCTGGTCCATGCCAAATCGGTTTTTTTAGGGCCGAATGGAGATCCTCCAGGGTCACCCCCTCACTGGGTACCGTGTTCAGGACTTCCAAGGCCGCGCCACGCAGGGCCGCCGTGAGTTGTGCCACACTCTGCGCCTCGTCCCAGCCATTGCCTCTGGCAACACACTGGAACTGGGCGATGTACACCCTCAAGTCCGTCTTGCCATCGTACGGGGGTAGCGGCACCCTCGGTCCTTTCGAGGTCTCCCCCTCCAGTTCCCAAGGGACTTCTGGAGGGGTGTACCTCCCCAGTCCCAACGGTGCCTCACTACCGCAGGGTCCGAGCCATTTGTCCGGGGGCTCTACCACCCCTGTCCGTGCCCCACGTCGTCCCGCTTACTCTCCCAAGCCATTGGACTCGCACTCTGCACCTCCACTGGAACAGTCATACTCGGTAACCCCCTTAGGCCAAAAGACCCCGCGGCCTCTACCCTCCCCAAGTTTGGCATGCTCACCCCCGCATCGGGCAAGCCTCCTCCTCCGCCCTGTGACACCGGCCCCACCTGGGCACGATCCGCCTCGAGGGAGTCTATCCTCTCCCCCTGTTCCCGAAGGAGGCCACCCTGCCTCTCACACCGGGTCTCCACACATTCTGTCAGTCTCCTCTCCATTTCCTCTGTTTTCCCCTTTATTACTCCATTTAATTCCTCCCCTGTCGTCTCGAACGATAGTTCCCCGACTTTCTCTCTTATTTGCTCCACTTCCCCTTGTACCTGTGTCACCACCTTATTTGTCTTGGATATTTTCTCCCCCGTTGTCCTAAACTGCTCTTCCGTCTCGCCCCGGTGTTTTTCTATCCGTTCCCCCAGTTCCTTCATTCTTTTCTCCGGCTGTCCGCTCCATTTCATTAATTACCTCCTCATGTCTCTTTCTACATTCCTCCCCCACTTCCTTTCATCCTTTCTGTGTCTCCGCTTTTACCTCCTTTCGCAGGTTTTCAACTCTGTCTGTCATTTCCCGATGTCTTTTCTCACAGTCCTCCTTCACGGCTCCCAATCCCTCCTTTATTTTCCCTTGTTCTCTTTTTAATTCCTCTATCGCCGTCGTGTTCTTCCCTATTTCCTCCTTTATTTGGTCTTGTCCCTTTTTTTACTTCTCCCAGTCCTTTTCCCACTTTGTCTATCTTTCCCACCACCATCTTTATTTCGTTTGCCCTCTCTTGTTTGCTCTCTTCCATTGCGATCCCCACTCCTATTACTTTCTCTTTTAACCCGGTCACCTCCGTTCGTCTCGTGTCGACTTCCTTTTTCATTTAGTTTTTTTAGTTCGTCCAAGCTTGCTTTTAGGCTCACCCCCATGTTCTGCGTTTCACCCCGCATTTCGTCCATCTTGGCATTCATTTTGTTTTCCATTCCGCTTATTGCTTGTAAAATCATGTTTACCTGGCCCATGTTAAGTGGGTCTGCGGCAATCGCTTCGCCCTCAGGCACGGATCCGCCGGGGACTGGGGGAGGACTTTGACGGAGGCGGGGTGGGGGGGGGTGTCATACACCGCGGCCTCTGCCGCTGTGCCCATTTCGGGCTCTGGGTTAAGTTGGGGGGGGGGAAACTGTTCCTGCACAATAAACATTTCCTGCTCGGGGTCTCCATCCTGGGCCATGGATTCATACAATTCTACATCCATTTCTAATACCCCTGGCTCCCGCTCGCCTTGAGACTCTATCTTATTTCTCGTAACGGGTTAATTTAGCCTGCTCGTAATTTGGAGGGAATCGGGGGTCGCTCCTCTTAGCCCTGAACCGATTCCCCGTGAATTTAGCTTGGAGGGGGGAGGGTTTGTATCCCGCTCTCTGACACCAGTGTTGCGAATTCACGCCCGCCAGCGTGCGGACGGCCATGTCACTCGAATCGCGACCGCGTCGCCCACCGGATGGACAATTCAGTCGTGACCCTCCGGGAACTATCGCCCGGAGCGAGTCACGGGTGGGCCTTTCGACCTCACCACAATCGTGCCAATCGGCCACCCGTGTAGGATAGGGTTGTTCGCCAAACTCGACCTACCTAAGTACCCACGCGGATGGTAAACCGGGCGATCGTACCTTGCCGCAGGTCGACTCCGTACACGAACCGCTTAAGCGGTCCGTTCCGTGCTGCAGTGATAGCCGAGCGGTGTTATCGTTGGCCTCGACGGTTCCGATTAATTACCGGGCGTATGAAGCCCACTACGAACCCTTTATGTGAAGCAGGATGGAGGGTCAATAAAGAAAAGACGAAGCGAAACGGGAAAACAGTTCACACAAAGCACATTTATTTCCCGGCACACGGAAAGTACACATATACAGCCAAACAGTCAAAATGCACATATAGCAACAAAAACAAAAGCAACGACGACGCAGAGTTACTACCGACTATGCGCACACACGGCAACACTTACACCGTTCTACTTTACAGACGGCGCCAACACACATTTACTCAAAAGCAAAGGAAAGAAGCCACGCTCATAGACAAGGGGGCAGACGGGCCTGTAGGCCAATATGCGCGCGTGACCTGAAGGAGCGGCCAGGCCCGCGAGTCCGGGGGGGTCCTACCCGCGTCCTTGTGACGCGTTGGCGGACGAGCCGCAGATGTGGCCGCGTGGCTGTGCCCCGACTCCGTGCTCCTTGGTGGGTTTCGTTGGCACGACGTTTGGAGTGGGGTGGGAACGGGGCCCCCTTGATGCACTATCTCAGCGCGGGGGAAAGGGGGAATTGTTGATGCCCTGGGGGAGGGAGAATGGCTGGCTGGCTTGGGTCCCGCAACGAGCGATCTCACACCGCGACCTCGTCGCCGACCGCCGTCCTTCTCGCCTCGGACCCGAGCTCCTTTGCCTCTTCCCGCAACTCTTTTCCGCCGACTGCAGAATCCAACTCTTCCTGCCTCACCGATGACTTCGCCACCCGACTCGACTCTGCTCTCCAACCAAAAACTGACTCCTCTGCCTTGCGCTCGCCTTCTTATAGGCTGGCAGGAGCAGCTAATATGCAAATATCCGGATCAGGATGACCTTGGGGGCGGAGCCACGCTCGCCCATTGGTTGGAAGAAACAGGGCGTGAATCTCCCCTGATCCTAGAATTTGCATATGTCAATTTCACACAGACGCTCCTGGAGGCGGGGCCAAGCCGCCCCGCGCTTCCTAATTGGACGGATCAGAAGTGGGCGTGTAGTGTTTGTGATCCGAATTTTCCTCGGAAAGGCCGCTATTTGCACTTGCGACTCGGTGCGTATCACTGAACGAGCCCAAGACAGCCCGACTCTCAGTGTTCACAGGTGGTGCGGGAATGGCCGTAGGAGAGAGGTGAGGGTGGTGGAGGGTTTTCGGTGGTGGTTTGATGGTTATGGTGCCGTTTGGGAATGACGGTGATGCGATGTTTGCGGGATTGAGTTGTGAAGGTAAAGGTCGTGGCTGTTGGCATTGTTGTTGTTGTCTGAGGGTTGGAGCGTGGTTGTAGTTGGTGACGATGGCTGGCGTGGTGGTTAAGGTGGTTGTTGTGTGATGGCGGTTGAGACGTGGTTGGTTCAAAATAAAGATAGAACAGAAAAACGGCTATCTCAAAGCGTCGCAGCCCGAATGAATCACATAAATTCCCTCTAGACAACGGGTTAGGGCTAACTACACATGTACTTTAGAGATATCTCACCTACGGGTCCTGAATGGTGGTTTGTGAATTTCCACAGCCGTAACAATATAAATATATATATATATATATATATATATATATATATATATATATATATATATATATATATATATATATATATATATATATATATATATATATATATATATATATATATATATATATATAGTTGCAGTTGTTGGAGAACCTGGGGAGACACATACCAACACCTAACGGAGCTCTCTGTGTCGTTATATCTGTAGTATTTTGTCGAGCTAACTTACATCTTCCCCTCTTATCAGTGGAAGGGAAAGATGTGTTGTGGGTGTCGTTGGAGTTATCTCGTTCTTTTCTTCACTCCCAAACTCCATTCCCTTTCTCAAACCCATACTCAAATCCCAATCTCAAGCACTTCTAAGCTCTTTCCACACTGAAACCATGTATAATATTCACTCCACAAACAAAACCATGAATAACAGAAATTAATCCAGCAACGCTTCAATGTTATTTCTACACCAAACATGGTGCCCTTTGTAGCACAACAAATTCGGACATGGCTCAGTGGTACCGTAAACCCCAGACTCATTGCGCTGTCCGTGCCATGCCACCGAGGCACAAGCAGAAGTCACCACCTCATTCTTCCAACCATTTGCGATGACTGGATCACAGAGCACCAGCCAATCAAAGAGGCTGGATTGCAGAAGGTGGATGTGGGAGCAGACAGAAGCCAGGGCCATAAAATGCCTGGCAGAGTCAAGACAAGAGTTGGATGTTTGGCAGACACAGTGAGAGTGAGAGTACGAACACAGCGGAACGAGTGCTGAAGACTCTGCGGAACATGCGCAGAGCACTAAATGGAAAGAGTGCAAAGACTTGGGCTCCCAGGCATGGTCATCACCTCCTCACTGACCTTACCTCTTATGCTGACAAACTGCTAAAATAAAAAAATACCTCCTATGTTGCTAAAATCCAACCACAAACTCTCAAGCATCAAGCGAACCAACATCGGTTCTCATCAGAGCTAAATCATCCAGTTACACTCTTACTCATGCACCTTACACTCTTGCCCCTACTACCGCACGCACCTCATTGACTCACTCTGGTTTTGCAGAGGTTCAACAGAGCCTACAACAGTCCTTTTCAGGACTCACACTACATTTCACCCCATATGCCATACATCTCACCAGGAAATCTCACTTCCCTGCACCACACACCCTGCCCATTACTACGTGAGCCGTCCGGCTCCTGTATGGGTGAGGATGGGCTCAACACCATACCCCACCTGCTTCACTCCTCTGTCTATTACTCTTTCTTATCTCATTTACCTGGAATGACTGAGGCACCTGTGTGTGTAGAACCCCTGTCACCAAGTTGACTCATTAAGGGTGCTTATGTGATTGTGGTAAGAGCTTTCTTTTGTGACACTGTTTGCCTTGTATATACTTACCTTTTTGTGAAATCTTTCGAAACTGCTTTTCACGCTGCCCAATCGGTTCTTTCCATTGGTTAGACATAGTGTGCAATCAGTGACAGCGAGTTCACCCCCGCTGTTTCATTATGGTTAGACATCAGTGAATGTTCCACTTATGGTATCACTCGGCTGTTCTCCTTGATAGTGGTGGAGCGTTTGGCAGCTCAGTCCTTATCTGAGGTGACTAATTTGCAGAGAAGGTGAAGTGGGATTTGGATGCTGGACCCTACTTAAATTAAGCATCTCAGATGGTGTCTGGAGTTGCTTTGCAACTCATCGTGCTGCAGAGTTATCTGGGGTGTGTCAGCTTCAGTGTCGTTGGCCAGGAATTGAATACGAGAACTCCCCTTGCGACCACCACCAGACCCGAACCCTAAACAATATGTACACATTGTTGTGGTTCTGCAAAGCCAGCACTCCCCCAAGGCTAAGGCACACAACATATCGTGGACTTGAGCAATTATTTCATTAGTATCCGTTTTCGATAGCTCTTCCCTCATGTCAGATTGGCACGTGGGCCAAAATGCATTGCAAGGGATTTTAGGTAGGTCTTATATCCCATTCTTTATTCTTTTATCTGTTTTATTTTACTTTACTTCAAACACACAACCTTGCCTTCTTCATGCAAGCAATCAGCTCATAAGCATACATGCACCATTTCCGATTCAAACCTCGTGCCATTCTTTAATGACATATCAACTCAGAC
>NC_140962.1:14612307-14622307 GCF_056783735.1 Eptatretus burgeri | reverse complement strand
GTGTGTGTGTGTGTGTGTGTGTGTGCGTGTGCGCTCGCGCTCGCGCGCGTGTGTATAATATATGAGCAAATACCACCCGTCGCTTCACTGATGGTAATACTAAAGGGGGAGGGAGAAAATGAGGTGGGAAGAGGGATGGGGGGGGGGAGAGCGGGGAGAGTAAAAAGGTGGAGGGGAAAGTTGCGAATAGGGGTGGGGGAAGGGAAGACAGCATGACGTGAGAGGAGAGGAAGGGACGGCGGCGGTTACCAGTACGGCTGTGCGGTGGAGCATTGCTTACGATTCATACTGTTTCATCAAAATGATTCTGTGTAGAATAACAGTGAAGGTGGAAACAAAATAATGTCTGAAATCCATTTTCTACCGGTCATACTATAAAACACGGTCCGGAAACAAACTCCCATCTAGAGACGAGCTCCTGTCTGGACAAATCCAGAGAAAAACTACCATCCAGACATAAATCCCGCCTGGACACATCCGGAGCCAAGCTGTCTGGAAACAAACACCGCCAGGATATATCTGGAGCCAAGCTTGGCGGAGACACACCCTGCCCGAACATGTTCGGAGACAAACCCTGCCCAAGCAGCTTGGTTTGGCTCGGTAATTTAGAAAACATGTTAATATGGCAGACGGCTCGGAAATTGGGTGTTATTTCATAACAACTTGCTCAGCATGATAGAGCACGAACCACTCATTCAGGATGAAGGAGCAGGAACCACTCGTTCAGGATGAAGGAGCACAAATCACTCACTCAAGGTGACGGAAGACGAACCACTCGCTGAAGGTGACTGAGCACGAACCACTCACTCAGGACGACGGTGTACGAACCACTTGCTCAAGGTGACGGAGCATGAACCACTCGTTCAGGATGAAGGAGCACGAGTCACTCACTTAAGATGACGGAGGACGAACCACTCGCTGAAGGTGACTGAGCACGAACCACTCGCTCAGGACGACGGAGCACGAACCACTCACTCAAGGTGACGGAGCATGAACCACTCATTCAGGATGAAGGAGCATGAATCACTCGTTCGGGATGAAGGAGCATGAACCACTCGTTCAGGATGAAGGAGCACGAATCACTCACTCAAGGTGACGGAGGACGAACCACTCGCTAAAGGTGACTGAGCACGAACCACACGCTCAGGAAGACGGAGCACAAACCACTTGTTCAGGATGAAGGAGCATGAACCACACGTTCAGGATGAAGGAGCACAAATCACTCACTCAAGGAGACGGAGGACGAACCACTCGCTAAAGGTGACGGAGCATGAACCGCTCATTAAGGATGAAGCAGCATGAACCACTCGTTCAGGATGAAGGAGCACGGATCACTCAATCAAGGTGACGGAGGATGAACCACTCGTTCAGGATGAAGGAGCATGAACCACTCATTCAGGATGAAGCAGCATGAACCACTCGTTCAGGATGAAGGAGCACGAATCACTCACTCAAGGTGACGGAGGACGAATCACTCACTAAAGGTGACTGAGCACGAACCACTCACTCAGGACGACGGATCATGAACCACTCGCTCAAGGTAACGGAGCATGAACCACTCGTTCAGGATGAAGGAGCATGAACCACTCGTTCAGGATGAAGGAGCATGAACCACTCATTCAGGATGAAGGAGCATGAACCACTCATTCAAGATGAAGGAGCACGAATCACTCACTCAAGGTGACGGAGGATGAACCACTCGCTAAAGGTGATGGAGCATGAACCACTCATTCAGGATGAAGCAGCATGAACCACTCGTTCAGGATGACGGAGCACGAATCACTCACTTAAGGTGATGGAGGACGAACCACTCATTCAGGATGAAGGAGTATGAACCACTCATTCAGGATGAAGGAGCATGAACCACTCGTTCAGGATGAAGGAGCACAAATCACTCACTCAAGGAGACGGAGGACGAACCACTCGCTAAAGGTGACGGAGCATGAACCACTCATTAAGGATGAAGCAGCATGAACCAATCGTTCAGGATTAAGGAGCACGAATCACTCAATCAAGGTGACGGAGGATGAACCACTCGTTCAGGATGAAGGAGCACTAATCACTCACTCAGGGTAATGGAGGACGAACCACTCGCTAAAGGTGACTGAGCATGAACCAATCATTCAGGAAGAAGCAGCTTGAACCACTCGTTCAGAATGAAGGAGAACGAATCACTCAATCAAGGTGACGGAGGATGAACCACTCGTTCAGGATGAAGGAGGATGAACCACTCATTCAGGAAGAAGCAGCATGAACCACTCGTTCAGGATGAAGGAGCACGAATCACTCACTTAAGGTGACGGAGGACGAACCACTCGCTAAAGGTGACTGAGCACGAACCACTCACTCAGGACGACGGATCACGAACCACTCTCTGAAGGTGACGGAGCATGAACCACTCATTCAGGATGAAGCTGCATGAACCACTCGTTCAGGATGAAGGAGCATGAACCACTCGTTCAGGATGATGGAGCATGAACCACTCGTTCAGGGTGACGGAGGACGAACCACTCGCTAAAGGTGACGGAGCACGAACCACTCGCTCAGGATGACGGAGCACGAACAACTCGCTCAAGGCGACGGAGCATGAACTACGCGATCAGGGCGACGGAGCATGAACCACCCGCTCAGGGTGGTGGGCACAAAGCACTCACTCATGGTGACGGAGCACGAACCACTTGTTCAGGGCGACGGCGCACGGACCACTCGCTCAGGGCGACAGAGCACGAACAACTCGCTCAGTGCCACGGAGCACGAACCACTTGCTCAGGGTAATGGAGCATTTGCAGCCTTTGGCTACTGGTGGCAGCATTTTTCTGGAAGCGCGGCTGTGCCGCTGATGCAGTGTCCCTATTACCAGTGAGCTGATACTCATTTCACTGACCTCGGAAGCATGACAGGCTGACAACCCACCTGATGTTAGTGGCCAGTGGGGCTCGAACTCAGGACTCTGAGGATCCCAAGCCAACACCCTAACCACTAAGCCAACACCAGGCATAACAACTGCAATATATACACACATCTCATTCCAGGAATAGAATTCAACAACTGATCAAACAGCTCACCAAATGTTTTGCAGAAAGCACTGTCTGTACATACCATCCTTAAGAGCATCATCAAGTCTACGATTCCAAGAGTTAGTTCAGTTGTTTTTCTGGGTCTTTTTCATCAAGTTATCTCGATTGAAAAGCGTAAGAGGTACCGGTGTCTCCTCGTATTTCAAGAGGTTCCACAAGCCCACATCTTGGGATTGATTGGTAACAGAAAGCTAACTGAATAGTTGCCTGTCAGTAATCATCTCTGCTGCCTGCTTCTTCTTTGTTTTGACTGGTTTGTTGAGGCTCGCAAATTATTTAAGCCTGGTTTATTGATGGGATCAAAGAAGTCCTGGTCACCAGTTTGCATCCTGCTGGAAAAGAACTCTTCCATCTGCTTTGCCCCATTCTCCCTTACATTGATGACACACTCCCGCACATCATCAGGGGCCACTGTGGATGTTACATTATTTGCTGTTTGGTCTGTTGGCTTGTTCCTGTTCAATCACAAATGGATATTACACGTCACATTCTTTCTGATATTACAGTCACTATTTTTTGCACTGCAATCTCATCAATGTTGATGCTCTTTGTGGTGATCGCTGAGTGGATAGCATCTTCGCAATCCCACTCATCTCCTTTGTCATTGCCGCACAGCAGCCTTCATGTGAACAGTGAAGTAGTATTTTGTCTCATTGAGAGATTGCTCAAAAGCCATATGCCATATTCCACTGAATGGCCATTCAGACTTGTATACTGCTCTCTGAGTATTGGGTAATGCATGGTAGATATGTGGATTTTCCTCCTTCAGTAAATGGCTTTCTGTGACATTTACAGATCCTCGTCTTGCATAATTGATATGACCACATTGGAAGTCTGAGGAAATCGTCTCAGCAAATGTGTCAAGCTCAACTGACTTATTGTCACCTCTCTAGGCTA
The DNA here is from genome assembly GCF_056783735.1 of Eptatretus burgeri. Lineage (NCBI taxonomy): Eukaryota > Metazoa > Chordata > Myxini > Myxiniformes > Myxinidae > Eptatretus > Eptatretus burgeri. The sequence continues at coordinate 14,618,333 of NC_140962.1, read as the reverse complement.
CAATATAGTCAAGTAACAGTTGTGAGAATCCTTTGTGATTCAGGTAGGCATAGGGAATCCATACGACTGAGATGGTGTAATGATTTGTTTACAATAAAAAAAAGAGTCACTCTAAACTTCATCAAAGTGGAGATTTTTTGTTTCTGTATCATATTATATACAGCAAAGCCTTTTGTTGTATCATTTGTGGTACTAAATATATTAACAACTAAAGTTGTCCAGGTCTTTTTGGAACATCCTGTGTATATCGTCTATGCTATCTAGCCTTTTGGCACCATCTCTCAATGGTGAAGAATCACTTTAAAAATTATTGCATCCGAGCCTTCACCAGAATCGACTCCATTCGTCCTTGTCACACACCCAACCTGTCCACCAAGTTTCGTCTGAATCCATCCACAACCTTTTGAGATATCCTGCTCACAGTCAGACAAACATGAGTGAAAACAATCTCCATCCACCTTTGGTGGTGGAGATAATTTGTGCAAAAAATAAAGTTATCACTTGAGAATGCATCATTCAAACATGTCTATTGTTGATATTGCAGAAGTCCATTGGTTACTGCCAATCCGGGCAGGGTTACACTACTTCGCGTAATACCTTACCTGTGGACGACCGGATAATCGGGGTCTGTGCCCTCAGCGCACACTCGGATTACTGCTGAGCATTACAGTAAGTGTGTGCTGGCTGACAAAGCAAATTATTGGGGTGGAACATCCCGTATAACCTTACTTGTGCACTGCATTGGACCAATAAAGGAAAAGACAACCAAGGCAGATTGGAAATAGCCACAAACAATTATTTATTACAAGCACACAAGCAAGCAATCCTTTAAAAGCAAATATTTATAAGCAAGAAAGCAAAAAGATACATCAGAGCAGATTTAACAATAAAACATATTCTTCTTCAATCTTACTTAAACAAAAGACTTGGGACTATCATTCTCTCAGGGGCAAAGAATATAACAAGAAGGACTTGAAAATAAAATAAAAGTAATGTATGGAGAAAAGGAAAGCAGTCTTTCCTTCTCTCCCTCACCTCATGCAAATATCCAGAAGAATGTGGAGGAAAATGGATGGGGAAGATGGGCAGTGGCGATGTGAAGCAGTAGGGACACACAGCCCTGTCCCTGAGGTGCCAGGACCCAGCAAGAGAGTCCTCTCTGGCATCCCTGATATGCGAGCTAGATGTGCGACTCACCCTCCTCTGCCTCAGATTCTTCCTCCTCAGCCCCCCATCGATGAGGTGCTGCCATTCACCCACCTCGTCCTTCGTGGCTGACAGGATCGAGAGGACAGGATGACGCTCATGGAAGGAGTGTTCTTTTTCTACAGAAGCTCGACACCAACTGCTCGTGAAACCTTCCTTTCTTTTCCCTCACATGTTTTTGTACCTTCTCTCACGAGCCTTCTCAGTCTGTCAATCTTCTGCTCAGGCGAGCTTGTCCAATTCGTTTCTCCTTTCTGCTTCCTTCAGCTTTCTGTGTCTGCCTTCTGCCCTCTGTTCTGATTTCTGCCTTTTGCTTCTTGTCTTTCTGCTTTCTGAGCCGTCTGCTCAGGAGTGCTCTTCGTCTCTGCTTGCTCGAGCTTATCACGAGTACTTCTCTAGTGTTTATACTTGTTTTTCACATCAGCTTTCTTTCCCTCCTCCCACAAGCCTTCTCCCCCTCTGCAGCCAATGGGGGGGGGGGATGGGTGGGTGCATGACGTCACTTGAAGAAATTGGCACACTGCAATATAAAGCAGTTCAAGCGGCTCAATCTGGATCGTGCTAAGCTCGTGAGACCCGCAATGCTGCTTCATTTTGGAATAAAAGATAGTTATCTTACATGGTATCAGAAGTTAACTGGACCTGCTGCTTTTTAACAAACGACCATCCATCAGTACAGTATGGCGTTTCCGAGCTTTGCATACCTAACTATCGATTGGGATGCAGCGGATTTATTTGGAGAATTCACTCGGTTTTGAGACAACGTTCAGTTTGTGTTCGCAGGCCCGCTATCGGAGCTAAACCCAAAGCAAAAAGCCAGATGGCTGGGAATTTGGATTGGTGCTCATGGCCGTGAGATTTATATAACGTTCACATGGGAGGAGACTGAGAAAGATGATTCCTACAAGGTACTCGATCATTTTGGAACGTATGTGCGACTGAGAAAGAACAAGCGGATCGCCCGGCACTGGCTCAAGCAGCAGAAACAAAAGAGTGAGGAGACCTTCGATAACTTTGTAAAGGACCTAAGGATTATTCTCATGGACTGTGAGTATGCCGATCCCAAGGACATTCTAATAGATGCGATCATTGATGGCATTTTTGAATCCAGGGTGCAGGAAAGGTTACTGGATCAAGGTAAAGGATTGTCACTAGCAAAGGCTCTGGAGATTGGACAACAGTTTGAGTTGTCTTGCAAGCAAATCCGCATCGTGCGGTATGAAGATAACGACAAACTTGGAGTGTCAGCTTTCACAGCTCAGAGCAAATCACATCCCAAGCCTTGTGCCTCGTCATCACAGCTGCTCGGAATTATGCAGTCGATGTGGCAAGGATGAGCGGCATTTGTGGAACCAAGGGAAATGTCCTGCAGTAGGCTCTGCCTGTTCCTATTGCAAATGCCTGAACCATTGGATGTTGGTATGCCGTAGGCGACAGCGACTGGGCAAAACATTCCTCGTCGATGCTGGAGAAAACAAGGAACAACTACCTGAAGGCAATTCGGAGGTTCTTCAAATATACAAGGTTGACAACATCGGCACTTTGGCAGATGACAAATGATCCCAGACTGTCAGAGTCGGTCGCTTTGCAAACATTACCTTCCGTATTGATACAGGGACAAGGTGTAATATACTTACACTCAGTGATTTTCAAAGACTTCCAGTTAATACTAAACTTCACAAGTCTAAGAGAACCCTGAGAACTTACTCCAACCACATAATTCGGCTAGTTGCCTCCATGGATCTTTCCCTGGAATTCGAGGGGAGGTCCGTAATAGCTTCATGCAAGCTGGTCAATCTGGATCAGGAGAGCGTGATATCAAGGGAGACCGCTGCAAACCTTGGCCTCATTGCTCGACTGAGTTCCCTGGTGGGGATTGTCAGTAGATGATGAATCGGTTCCCCCAGAGCTACGAGATTTTCCCGATATCATCAGTACTTCAGGTACCCTACCAGGGGTCTACCGAATCAAAATACACCCAACAGCCAATGAGGTTGTACATGCTACACATCGGCAACCAGCTGTGCTAATGCCTAGGATCATTGAGGAATTGAACAAGATGGTAGATAATGGCTTTTTAACTCTGGTGGAGGAGGCAACTGAATAGGTCAGCTCAATGGTAGTTGCAGTTTGCAATGGCAAGCTAAGAATATGTTTGATCCTGGAGAGCTCAACAAGGCCATTAAACGTGAACATTATCCCATGAAGACAGTTGAAGAGGTAGTCTCCAACATACCAAAAGCCAACTTATTCTCAGTATTGGATGCAAAAGTGGGTTTCTACAGATTCTCCTGGATGAGGAGTCATCAAAACTGGTGACCTTCAATACACCGATAGGTCATTTTCATTGGCTGAGGCTACCATTGGGATTGAAATGTGCCCCAGAAATATTTCAGTGTATCATGGATCAAATGTTGGATGGCATTGTTGGAGGCACAGTGATCACGGACGAGATCCTGATTGCAAGATGAGATCGAGATCGTCACGACAGCATTTTAAAGCAAGTCATGGAGAGGGCTATATCCTACAACCTCAAATTGAACATGCAAAGTTCAACAAAAGGAGGTTCGGTATGTCGGGCATCTACTTACTGCAGACGTACTCAAGCTTGACCCCTCAATAATTGAAGCCTGACGTAATATGCTTATTCTACGGAATAAAAAGAACGTGCGGCATTTCCTTGGATTTGTTGCTTACTTGGCTAAATTTATTCCTCAACTGAGTGAAGTCAATGCACCACTTCGAGCTTTACTGAGAGCTGAGAGTAATTTTGACTGGCAACCTGCACAGGAGCAAGCTCTCCATAAACTATTGGATCTCTGCTGTCAGCAGCCTGTACTGAGATGCTATGATGTGAAGGCACCAGTGGAGATCCATGCGGATGCAAGTCAAAGCGGTCTCGGTGGTGTCTTAATGCAGGAAGGATAGCTGGTTGCATACACCTCGCGATCCCTCTCGGAGGTGAAACAACGGTATGCTCAGATTGAAAAAGAAATGCTTGCAATCCTCCACGTCTGTACGAAATTCCACTGCTAAATAGTTGGCAAGACAGTAACTGTATTTATGGATCACAAGCCACTTCAAGAGATTTTCAAAAAATCCTCTTCGGTCTGCTCCCATGCATCTGCAGAGGATGCTGTTACATTTGCAGTGGTACGATCTCGAGATAGTGTATAAAACTGGCAAAGACATGCAGCTACCAGATACACTATCTCGTGCTTATCAGACTTACCAGTTGTCGGGACAAGAAGTCAATCTGGAGCAGGTTTCCATGTTAGACTTCATCTCCATCACCAAGGGAAGGTATGTCCAGCTGCAGGAACAGACTCGACAAGGGTTACAACTTCTGTTGGACGTGATCCACACTGGATGGCCCAGCTATTGAAATGAAGTGCCCATTCCATTGAGACCATACTGGAATTCAAAGATTGAGTTAGGTGTCTCTGATGGAATTATCTATGAAGGTATGTGTATTGTAGTCCCACCTAGTCTATGTGAGCACATGCTCTCCATCTTACACCGCTCTCCCCTTGGTATTGTAAAGTGCAAACAGCATGCTCGTTTCGTGCTCTATTGGCCAACAATGAACCAACAGATCGAAGAAGCAGTGAAAAACTGCACTACATGTGCAGATTACCAAAATAAGTTTCCTCCGGAACCGCTCATACCGACACAGATTCCAGATTTACCATTCAACCAGTTTGCCGAGGACCTCTTCGAGTTTGAGAGGTTTGAATTTATAGAGGTATGTGAGCTCAAGGATATGAGAATCCGCACAACGATTGGTGCTCTAAAATCCATCTTTAGTACACATGGTATACCCGAAGGTCTTAGGAGTGAATGCATCCTTGTTAGTGTCCAAATAATTTCAATCGTTCTGTTCTGATTACGGCATTTACCAAACTACTTTCAGCCCTTGATTTGCTCGTGCTGATGGTGAAGCTGAAAGAGCAGTACAAACTGTAAATAAACATTGTGGAAGAAAGCGGAGGACAAACATCTGGCTTTGTTGGACAACCGCACCACTCCCCTAGAAGGACTACACTTGTCCCCTGCACAGTTGTTGATGAGTAGAAGACCACGTCACAAGCTGCCTGAAAAGTGCAGCTTACTTGCACCAAAACCCTACAGCTTTCATGTGGTTAAACGGCATTTTGACATGGAAAAGACCAAGAAAAAGTTCTATCATGATCGAGTAGCATGAGAGTGGCCACCTTTTCAGGGTCGGCAAGTCTCTGGGTTCCTGGTGAAATCGTATAAAAAGACGAGTCCCCTAGGTCCTACGTGCTCCAAGCAGGAAACCGTTTGTTCCGCAGGAATCGCCAACATCTCCGATCTTCAAACAAGCTGGCCAACTATACTGGTTATGTGTACGAGCCAGAGATGGGAAACTCGGACGATTATGAACACAATGGTACTCCCTCCCCTTCTCGTACCAGCAATAGTGATCACTGCAATGCTTCTCCTTTGCCCCTTCACCTTCTAATACATCCCTTTTGCTCCCCCACTGTTGTGTTGAATGAACGTGGACACTGTTGTGTTGTGTCCACGAGCCTGTTCCTTCTACGACTCGCTCAGGCCGTGTTGTAAAACGGCTGGACAAACTGAATCTTTGATTTGCTTTGATTTTGTGTGTGGCTGGATTGCTATGTGTGGGTTTATTATTATTGTTGTTACCAGCAAATACCCGTCTATGACGGGTATGGGGGACAGGACAGATCACAATACTCGGTTACGGTAATTTCTTTGGTTGTTTTGCGCCGCATTCAACAGCTCAGTTCATATTGGTGGCGTGTCTGAGTGCCCATGGGAGCGTTTGA
>NC_140962.1:14539807-14607307 GCF_056783735.1 Eptatretus burgeri | reverse complement strand
CGTCAAACTCCTCAGCAACTACTTCGGTTGGTAAATGCTTCTTTTGTGGGTACAAAAGACACCTCCGCAACAAATGCCCCGCTAGAGATGCCACATGCATGAATTGTGACAAGAAAGGGCATTATGCCAGGGTATGTAAATCTACTCTAAGGAGAAATAAACCCACTTCTGCGGCTCTCTACTCACCAAAGAAACTAACTGCAGCCTCACCGGGGAATCTATCCAAGGCTATCATCAACGTACGAATTAACGGGCATATGGCTGAAGCTCTGATTGATACCGGTAGCTCTGAGAGTTTCGTCAACAGCTCACTAGCGAAGGGCAGGAAATGGAAGATCCACCCGACAGACAATACGGTATGCATGGCCGCCACATCACTACAGTCCCGCGTACGAGGGTACTGCAATGTTGAATTGGACGTTAAAGGGTACACTCATCGGGATGTAAGGGTACTGGTTCTTCGTGATTTATGCGCAGACGTAATTCTGGGTCATAATGTCCTCAAGCAGCACACGAGCGTCGAAATACCCTTTGGAGGAAGCAAACCTCGTCTAATTTTAAATGCTCTGACCACCGCAGAGGTAACGTCCCCCCTGCTGTTTGCTAACTTGTCGCCGGACTGTAAACCGATAGCGATCAAATCGCGACGATATACCACTGCTGATATGAACTTCATCACTTCAGAGACCAAGCGATTACTGGAAGAAGGAATTATAGAACCGAGCGATTCGCCATGGCGCGCGCAGGTGTTGGTCACCACCAACCAGAACCATAAGAAACGAATGGTTGTCGATTACTCTCAAACGGTCAATCGTTTCACCCAACTCGATGCCTACCCTTTGCCGCGCATAGACGAGATGGTCGAACGTGTGGCCAATTATAAAATATTCAGCACCATCGATTTGCGAAGCGCCTATCATCAAATTCCCGTCCGAGAGGAAGACAAACCTTACACCGCGTTCCAGGCAGGTAGACGCCTCTACCAATTCAGGAGGATTCCGTTCGGTGTCACGAATGGAGTAGCTTGCTTCCAACGAGTTATGGACGACATCATCTCAGATGAAAACCTCAAAGACACTTTTGTTTATGTGGACAATGTCACGGTGTGCGGTAAGGATCGGGGGGAACATGATATGAATCTGGACAGATTCTTGAGCATTGCTAGAAAATATAATCTGACCCTCAACTACGAGAAATGCGTATTCTCGGCAAGGTCAATTGACCTTCTCGGCTACACAATAGCCGACGGCACGATTAAGCCCGATCCTGAACAATTGCGCCCACTTCGTGAGCTACCCCCACCTCAGGACCTGCAGACAATGCGCCGGGTGATAGGCATGTTCGCTTACTACGCGAGATGGATCTCCCAATACTCCGAGAAAATACATCCCCTAGTGCATTGCAAAAACTTCCCACCAGATGCCGCTGTTGTAAAAGCTTTTCACAGCCTCAAAGATGATATCAGTAATTCCGTGGTATTATCGATCGACAGCTCGGTGCCGTTCGTGGTGGAAACGGATGCTTCTGATCACGCGATAGCTGTGACGCTCAATCAGTCTGGGCGACCCGTCGCGTTCTTCTCGAGAACTCTCTCTGGAAGCGAGCAGAGACACTCAGCAATAGAGAAGGAAGCGTACGCTATTGTCGAAGCCCTACGTAAATGGAGACACTATTTACTGGGAAACCACTTCACGCTCGTCACGGACCAGCGATCCGTTGCATTCATGTTTGATGGAAAAAATAACGGGAAAATTAAGAATGAAAAAATTATGAGATGGCGGATAGACCTAGCTTGCTATAGTTACGACATTGTTTACCGGCCCGGGAGGGAAAACCCTGCTGCAGATACCTTCTCTCGGGTCTACTGTTCAGCGACAATCAGTCGGGCTTTGCAAGACCTACATGTGTCTCTTTGCCACCCAGGGGTAACCAGAATGGCACATTTCGTGCGCAGACAAAACCTTCCCTATTCTATCGAAGATATTAAACAAATGAATGCTTCATGCCCTGTTTGTGCTGAACTAAAACCCAGATTCTATGGCACGGCATCTGGCAGGTTGATCAAGGCCACTTCTCCCTTTGAGAGACTAAATATCGACTTCAAAGGGCCCCTGCCGACCGAGACAGACAACAGATACATATTCACTGTTGTTGACGAATACTCAAGGTTCCCTTTCGCATTTCCGTGCTCGGATATGACGTTGGGCACTGTCGTGAAATGTCTCTCTGACCTCTTCGCTATGTTTGGGAGACCTTCGTACATACATTCAGACAGAGGGCCGTGTTTCATGTCGGCTGGGCTAAAACAGTTCCTATTAGAGCACGGCATAGCAACTAGTCGAACGACGGGTTACAACCCACAGGGTAATGGGCAGGTGGAATGGTATAACGGAGTCATTTGGAAAGCCGTAACTCTGGCGTTGAAATCGAGAGGACTGGGCCCCGGGCAATGGGAGGTTACCCTTCTCGACGCTCTGAATTCCATACGCTCTTTGCTCTGTACGTCCACCAATGTAACTCCTCACGAACGAATGTTTACTCACCAGCGACGTTATGTTGACGGCCAAACGGTGCCCAACTGGCTAACCCATCCCGGAACAGTGTTCATGAAACGCCCGGTACGACAAAGCAAGTATGAACCCATGGTGGAGGGGGTCGAACTCATCGATACTAATCCAGAATACGCTCATGTCAGGCTCCCGGATGGCAGGGAGACCACTGTGTCGGTTTGCCATTTGGCTCCCTCAGGTACTCCTCCCGCAGGTACACCACCATCTGGCACTCCTCCCTCTGACATCCCCTCCCCAGGTGTTCCCCCCCCAGGAACTCCACCCGGGAACGGTGGCGACGGAGCTGCCGCGTTCCACCCGAGGGCGATCGAGGAGTCATCCCCGGCACGATTCGAGGCTCACCAAGAGGATCGGAAGCCTCCCTCAAGTGAAACCGCCATCTACTCCCGGAGAGGTCGACGGATAAAACCCCCTCGCCGACTCGATCTGTAAAGGGGATTATCGGCATCCTCGATGCTCATGCTCCTATATGCTCATTACATCATATATCGATGCTCATTACCATGCTCCTACAACTCAAAATAATCCTCACTGCTTGGCATGTATGCTTCTGTGGTTTAAATAGTTCGCGTTGCTTGAAATGTATACTCCTATAGCGCTGAAGTAATCATGGTGCGTTAGTTGGGCCTCTAGTTACATTTTAAAGACGGGGAGAATGTGGTGAATTGAAGGACGTGACGCGTGATCACATGTTGCGCGACGCTCACACGGGATAGATAAAGCCAAGTCTCCGCACGGACGGGGTGATTGTCCCAGGGACATTGTCATTTACGGCGGCGGTTCACTTGGTGCTCGTTGAATGGTGAGAATTGAGAGTATATCGGACTCCGTGCTTATGCTGATTTATTTTGCGGTGATCAATTGCACATGTATACATTACTGCTTATGTACTCCTTGCTGCACCTGTATCCCCTGATGTGCCCGTAGAAGTGGCTTCAATCAAATGGAATAAAGCCTACACTCTGAAGGTTCTTCTCTCGCTTTCATTTCACCTGCAGTGTGCAGTGTCAAGTTTCGTTCAAATGGGGCAACGTAAAAAATTATTTAAAAACCAATTCCCAATTCAGTGAAGTACTCTTCGGGAGTATTTGATCAATGCAAACAACCTCAGCGGTATAGTTTGCTGGAACTATCCTTTTTTTTTTCCTGGAAATGATTTTTTTTTTCATCAACCGCTGTTACAACAGAAACCCAACTGGTTCACGGGTCGTCTAGTGATTATTATTACTACTATGTGTGTTGATATAAATTGTTTATTTGTTGTTTGTAAATGAAATCCAATATTTAAATTGATTTTCATTTATTTATTTTCATTCTGAAGGAGAGGAGACGTAATGTAAAGCAGTTCCTGGGATTGAAGGTAAGACCGATGGGGTGAAGGAGGGACTGTTTGTTGAAAGGATGTTTGATGGAGGAGAGATTATTGGTGGACCGTTGAAACGGGCCGATGGGGGTATTGGAGGGATGGTTGAAGGTAACAGAGGGATTGAACAGAACGATGGTGTGAAGAAAGAAAGAATGACAGTAAGAGAGATTGAACAGAATGATTGTGTGAAGGAATAAAGATTGAACGTAACAGAAAGGGATGGGGGAAGACATTACACGGGACAATATAGCCCTTTGACGAGAGACCAAGAACTATCTATACAAAGACTAACGAAATAACTAATCCTTGGGTATAACTAACTAATGTCCAATGTCCATGTATGCTGTCCCTCTGGGTTAAGTTTTCCTAAACCATAACAATACTTTCTGATATAATGCCCTGCATGTGAACCATCAATCTGACAGTTGATAGTTATTTCAGCAACTAAATCCAGACATGACTGTTCAAAGGTGAGTGCACTACCTCAACATGCACCATCCTGTTACAGTTACGATAGTTCATGGGATGGGGTGGGGAAAGGAAGGGAAAGAAAGGATCGCAGGGAGGGATGAGGGATAACATGATATGGTGGTGCACCATCAGCTTGAAGCCCTGGAGGAAAGAGTGGGCTTCCTTCAATCCGGAATGGAGTTCCACAACCAAGAGAAAAGAGGGACAAATGAGGAGAGGTCTTGGGAAATTTTGTTTGATTTGCAGAGTTATTTTGATAGCTTATTTACCATCATAAGTAAACGCTTGCTTGTGAGAATCGCTCAATGCTCACCTCCACTCCTTCGTTCTTCTTTTTCGTGCCTGTGGAATGAACTTCCTCAGTCTCTTCAATGTCATTCTTCCCTCCAGGGCTTCAAGACAGCTGTTCACCGTGATATCATATCATATCCGGACTCGAATCCCCCATCCACCACCACGATCTTTTTTCTACCCCCAATAATCCTCCCCAATCCCACCTCTTTCCCGGTTTCCAGTTTTTCCTTCCACTTCTGGGATTGAGAGTTTGCGGCAGTATCCATATTGCTCACCCCCTGTGTCCTCCCCCTGCTCTCATCATTCCCCACATCCCTTATCCCTCTTAAGTCTCCTATTTTGTCCCTCAACCCTGCTGTTGACATGTTCCCTCGCCCGCTCTTCCTCCTGTTCTTTTCATTATGTTATCTCCTCGTCTGTTCTGTTCTACTTCCTCCACGAGCCTCGACTCTGCATGCAAAACGATCAAATGTTATTGGAGAAGTGCATACTGTATTGCTGAGGAAAGCATTTTTAGTCACAAGTGCTGTCTCATATTTTAAAACAGTGCTGCATCATCACTAAGACCACAAGACCGCATATGGGGGTGAAATCTTTGACATGCATTCGGAAGGTCCTCACTGTTCTTGAAAGGTTTGTGCATTCCATCACTTATCACTGTGTGGATGAATCAGAGACCGAGCTAGCTGTTTCACCTTTATATTCCGGTCGAGAATGCCCACTGGGAACGAAACAGAATTGTGTCATGTGCCTATCTTTTGACAATTATGATGAGTTTACGCACACACTGTCTCGTGCGGATTCCTTGCACGACACAATGGGCTTACTGTACCAGGTGGACAGCCCTGGGCAATCATTCCCAAACATTCAAGTACCAAATTCTTATTGTTCTTCTTCTTGTGTATGGCAGCTTGGCTGCCTGGTAGTAGTCATTTAGTTGGGGCACGAGAATGTCGCTGATGTTGTGCCTCCATACCAGTACACTGGAACTCATTTCGCCGACCTCGGAAAGATGACAGGCGAGGTCAACTCCACCTGGTGTTAATTCAGTGGCCAACAGGGCTAAAACTCAGGACCCGAAGATCCCAAGCCAAGCACCAAATGATTGGACCACACCAGTCTTCCAAAAAAAAAAAAAACGGCTGGAAACGGATTCTTCACATCCAGGAGACTGCCTTCCAGCCTTACTAAAAGCGACCAAGGATGTCAGTGTTCGATTACTCTGAATCCGAGATTTCCTACTCTATATCCCCAGAAAATTGGAGAATGACTGCATATGGATGATGTGCAATGCCTTGTCACTGGAGAATATACCCATTTGAGCTGGATTCAATTCTTAGTACTGCGTCGATAATTTGCCGAAACAAATTGTGATGTACATGCAGAATATGAAGCAACCGCCGACCTCTCTTGATGTAGTCACTGAAACGTTGCGTCTTACTCAGAGATGTCGAAAAGAATGCAACCAGGAGTGCGGAGCCATTTCATATGATCTGAACATTGCGAAACCTGCGATGCAGATACCGGTTACTGAACCGCCAGAATTTCACAACATATTCGTCCTGTTTGGGGCATTACATATCCAAATGTCTTTTCTCAAGGTGATCGGAAAACTTGTGGTTAAGTTTGGTAGTCCGAGAAAGCTCAACAAATGCGGAGTACTCGCCCCAGTTTCATCGAGAGCCTTTGTCACAGGGAAACAATTCAGTCGATGTAAGAGATCACATTCAATCCTGGTGCTCACTCTCGAGGTCCTCCACTTTCGTCAATGTTTGAATGGTTTTGAGGAGCATAATTTCATTGAGACACTCATTGTTTTCCAGTTCTCTTCGGAAGATAAATTACTCAATCACCTCGAAAATCCGGAACTCTCGAATGTGATTGAAAGCTTTTTAGAGTATTTGGCCAGGACGAGAAATGGTGACCATGGGAAAACAGCCCAATTCTCGATGATGTACGGTGACTATATCAGCAAGTTCAGAATCCTGGAGAGAGCTAGCTACACAAACAATATTTGTGGAATACTCTATTTGTGGAATAATTGACACCGATCACCGAGTTGTTTTTCACAATGAACCATCACAATTACGTGAGATGGACGTCAAAATACCATGCAGATTTGCTGAACATCGATACATCTCATCCTGGTCTCTGTTCAATCCTGCAAGCTGGGGGATTCAGTCAAGAGGACAGATAATTCCTTTTCCAGGTGTCCTGTCGATCTAACACTGGAACAAACTGGGAATGCCAACACAGCTTCCCGACTGACAGGCATTGTGAACGCCACTAATAATTTCAGTGCTCGTAACTGCTGGATGACAACTAAGTCTGTGAGGGCCACGATCATGAGCTAATTGTTGAACCAAGCAGGAATGACCAACAGAGGTGACGCTGAGGCCATCTCAGCTCAAATGAGACACGTCAGATTTTAACAAAGTGCTGGAGCAAATACAAAGTTATTGCAATACATTCAGTCTAGAGATGAGTGACCAGCCTCTCTGCAATATTCACATCAGGATAGCAGCCAGGGAAACTGTGTCTGATAGTGTCCTTGCAATGCTAACGTTGGGCAAGACACTTCAGTTGCAGTTAATCTATGATTGCCTGGGTGATCCCAACATATTTGAATGGTCAATCAAGAACAAAACAAGGTACAGCGTGTTTCAAAAAGAGTGATGCAACTTTAAATGTCTATTTACAAAGAAACAGAAACTTCAGGAATATGAACCAACGATTTCTTGAAAGCTTATGACATGGTATTTTCCATCACTGATTGCGGTTGCAGTAAGTCACTGCTGGAGTTAGTGAGAGCCCAAGGTCTGAATTTGGCATTTATGCAAAATCCTTGTAATTGATGTTCTCGATGTGTGCCCCTCCATGGTTCAGACAGACATTGATCCTGACTCCAAAGTTTTGTCCAAAGTGTCATGTGGCACTGCTTGGAGGTAGTCTGACAACTCCTGCTTCAGCTCATCCAGTGTGGTCGGGTGGTTGGTGTAGAGAGAGCCATTGATAGCTCCCCAGAACCAGAAGTCCAGAGAGTTCAAGTCTGAGTTATGGGGTGCCCAGTCATGAGTGGTACCCAGGGCAACCAGATAGTTCTGAAGAACTGCCGCAGGAAAGTGATGGTGTCACTAGCTGTATGCGGGGGTGCACCATCCTACATAAACCAGTTCATGCTGACTTGGTTTGGGGTGACCTTTTGGGCTAAATCATTATGGAACTTCTGGAGCACGGCCCTGTTGTGCTCGCTGCACGTCGTCTATGTTGGCTTGGCTCTTGGTTTCTGATGCTGGCCTGCCACTGTTGCCCTCTGCTCTGGTTGTGCACTGGCACAATTTGTGGGTCCATCACTTGTTCTGAGGTCATATTCCCGGCAGAACCTCCCGGCAGAACCCCCAGCTCCAGCGGGTGTCTACATATGATTTAGTCTCATACCACAGAGTCACCACTGTTGTCTTCTGCTTCACTGTCAATGGCACCGTTGAACTACGGAGCTAGAAATCCCAGGGAACAAATACCATACTAACACCACCAAACCCTGAAAAGGAAAACGGTATAAATCGAAAAACAAAGAAATGGCAGGATTGTATCAATCTTTTTGCAACACATTGTACTGGCATTCGAGAACAAGTGTGTCAGGAATTGTTGGTCACCAAGTCTAAAAATCGCTTATCTGTAATGCACTCATGATCTCCTGGGCCATCTCTTGATGAACATCCACTGAACAGAGTGTAGACTTCAAACAAGTTCTCTCTTTACGACTTATGCCAGTTCCTCTTTCCTTATGTCATAGTGATGGGATGATGGCAAAAACAGATAAGAGCAGACTATTTTGAAGGCTCCTCCAGGCCAGACAAAATAGATGCCTGTGTTGGCGATGGCAACGACTTGCTTCATCCATTGCCGCGGAAGTTGCCTCGTCCATACGGAGGTGTTGCCCAAACTATACTCAATATAACTGTTTCGCACAGCCGAAAGCTCATCAATATACTTTTTGACACGTACAGACAATCTATCTTCTATCTACTATAAAGGGATGAGGTGTGTGTGTGTGTGTGTGTGTGTGTGTGTGTGTGTGTGTGTGTGTGTGTGTGTGTGTGTGTGTGTGTGTGTGTGTGTGTGTGTGTGTTGTGTCTCCATAACTCCAAAACCATGAAGTCCAGCAGCATGAAACTTTACATGCATACAAAGGGAACTCCAAGGGAGTGCATGAGTGAAAATTGGGTGTTTGGGTTAATTAAAACACCCCTTTTGAAGATAATTATCGGCCTTATTTAATTATATCCTTTCTCAGGCACATCCTCGGACACCTCACTCTCGATGGGGTCTTAAGGCACATCCTGGGTTACCTCGCTGGGCTCTTAAGTCACTATTTGTTCGGCCTGCTCAACAATGTATTGAGTTGGAACAGGCTGCAATGGTTTATTAACGATAAAGCGTTCAAAATTTTTTTTCTTCACTTTCCTCATTCATACTGTATCATCAAATGCCTCATATACACACCTACAAATTGCTGTATACATCACTTTTGTAAGTGCTATAGGTCTGCATTTGATGCATTATATGATGTGATTTTCCATGATCTACTCTCACTGACTAATTTAATTGTACAATAGAAATATAAGTTGAGAATCCCCCCCAAAACGTATTGGTGGGCGATTGGGGAATCGTGCAAGGTATTGAGAGACCGTTCGCCTCATCTCCTCTTCTCTCCTCCTTTTTCTCTTCATTAACTCCTCTTCGTGTTTGTGTGTGTGTGTGTGTGTGTGTGTGTGTGTGTGTGTGTGTGTGTGTGTGTGTGTGTGTGTGTGTGTGTGTGTGTGTGTGTGTGTGATGCCGCCTGTCCTCGTTTAAGTTAAGATTGTACAATAATTATATTGGGATAATTCTGCTCTGTGTCTGCTTTTGTAAGTTGCTTGTATATTGCCGCACCTCTCACATTTCTTCCTATCCCTGCATTACACACAACAATAAAACTATTCACTGTGCCACATATCTTTCCTTGCCTGCTTGTAAATAAATTATTATTAGAAATGTTCCCAGCTCGTTTTTGTCTGTTCTTTCATTGATCCAGCATGGTCTGAATCCTAGCTCAGCCGGGACTTTATTCCCAACGATCCGTTCCTTTTAACCGCTACGTCCTTGGCAGTGTTGCTCGCCTGCATCCGATCCGTTAAAGTGATCCGGTCCAGTAAAGTGATCCGGTTTGGACAAGGCGTACCGAGGGCGTATTTCCTGGTAATTAAATCATGCGATTAATTAGGTAACCTGGTTAACCCATAGACGGGAGGGACCCTAGGTCACGCGGTTGAGTTATTGGCTTTCACGGTCGCTTAGCGACCCACCGCGTCACGGAATTATCCGTGTGCGACGGCCTGTAATTCCGAGGAGTCTGGTGGGAACCCGAGATAGCTCCCCCCCCCTCCGGTGGTCTTCTCACCCAACCCCCACCCCACAGCAATATCTTTTGACATTTTATCTTGTTGTTGGATTGCGATGGAACAACGTCAAAAGATATGTATCACTTTTGGAATGGTTTTTAGAGGGGCAGAAGCAGAACAATTACAAATTGGCGATTTAGCGATCTCTCATTGAGGTACTTTAGCGATGTATTTTGGCGTCTTTTTAAGTCTTGTTAGTTCAAAAAAACGCTCGAGAATAAACGGTATGGCTTTTAAATGCTTATGCCTTCACTCTACATGAGTTTATGAGCGTATCATCGTGTGCATATTTGAATGGGCGGCCATTTTTTCCCGTATCATCCCTCTATATGGAGTACGACCGTACTCCATGATAATACAGTATCTTCAGAAAGTATTCACACCCCTCGACTTTTGTCACATTTTGCTGTGTTACAGCCTGAATTTAAAATTGATTAAATGTAATTTTTTGTCACTGATCAACACAAAATACCCCATAATGATAAAGTGAAAACATATTTTTAGAAATTTTTACAAATTAAATGAAAATAAAAAGCTGAGATGTTTTGCGTCAATTTTCAACCGTTTTGTTATGATACTCCAAATTGAGCTCAGGTGCATCCAATTTCCTTTGATCGTCCTTGAGATGTCTCTACAACTTGTTTGGAGTCCAACTCTGGTCAATTCAATTGATTGGATATGATTTAGAAAGAAACATACCTTTCTATATAAGGTCCCTCAGTTGACAGTGCATGTCGGAACAGAAACTCCACCATGAAATCCAAGGAACTGTCTGTAGAACTCCGACATAGAATTGTGAGGAGAATAAATCTGGGGATGGGTAAAAAAAAAATTGAGAGTGTTGAAAGTTCCTAAGAGCACAGTGAGCTCCATAATTAAGAAATGGAAAGAATATGGAACGACGCACTCTTCCTCGAGCTGGACGTCTGACCAAACTGAGCAACTGGGCAAGAAGAACCTCGGTCAGGGAGGTGACCAAGAACCCAATAACCACTCTGACAGAACTACACAGTTCCTTGGCTGAGATTTGAGGATCTGTCTGAAGGACAGCAGTCTGCAGCACTTCACAAATCGAGGCTTTATGGGAGAGTGGCCAGACAAGCCACTCCTGAGAAAAAGACACATGACAGCCCACCTGGAGTTTGTAAAAAGGCATGTGAAAGACTCTGAGAGCCAGATGGAAAATATTCTGTGGTCTTATGAGACGAAAATTGAACTCTTTGGCCAAGATACAAAGCGCACGGCTCACAGCTCATCACCTATCTAACAACGTCCCTACCGTGAAGCATGGTTGTGGCAGCATCATGCGATGGAGATGCTTTTCAGTGGCAGGGAATGGGAGACTTGTAAGGATAGAGGGAACAATGAATGGAGCCAAATACAGGCAAATAATTGAGGAGAACCTGCCTCAGAGTGCAAAATACCTGAGACTGCAGCGAAGATTTACGTTCCAACAGGACATTGACTCTACGCATACAGCCAAAACAACACTACAATGGATTCAGAACAAGAATGTGAAAGTCCTTGAGTGGCCCAGCCAAAGTCCAGACTTGAATCCCATCGAGAATATGTGGAAAGACTTGAAAATTGCTGTTCACCAACACTCCCCATTCAACTTGACAGAGTTTGAGCAAATCTGCAAGGAAGAATGGGAGAAAATCCCCAAATCCAGATGTGCAAAGCTGATAGACATTCACAAGAAGACCGTAAGCTGTAATCACTGCCAAAGGCACTTCTACAAAGTATTCACTCGGGGTTGAATACTTATTGACGCAAAACATTTCAACTTTTTATTTTTCATTGATTTGTAAAAATTTCCAAAAACATATTTTCACTTTGTCATTTTGGGGTATTTTGTGTGGATTGGTGACAAATTTTTTTTAATTTGATCCATTTTAAATTCAGTCTGGAACACAAGAAAATGTGAAAAAGTTGAGGGGTGTGACTACTTTCTGAAGGCCACTGTATGTAGATATGATTACTTCAGGTAAAGGTGTTTCATTGAAATTGCTTGTGTTTACTTGACAACCGAATTGTTCAATCTTGCTTCAAAATGTGAAAAAATGGGTATAATTAATGGAGAGAAGGAAATAAATGCAAGTTATAAAACAATGGAAATACCAGACAACCAAACACTTTGTCAATTCAATCACAATTACCGAAATAATTTACCTGCAGGAAATAAAAAAATTGTTTTAGTGTTCAAACACTCATAGAAATCTAATTTTGAAAAGTTATCAACATCTTCCTGTGGCGTTCAAAATGTCCTACGAAGGAGATAGGCACAAAAGTCCCAAAACATGCCAACGTTTTATTTTTCAATAAACAAGTATATATATATATATATATATATATATATATATATATATATATATATATATATATATATATGTAATTGACAGAAAATTACATTAAATTTTTTTTTCGAATTTATGCCTCATTATAATTATTTGGCTCTTCTTGGAACATTGTATCTCAATTGTAGAATGTTTTACATGGCGCACGTATGCCGACAGATTATTTGGTTTAGAGTCGGCAACGTTGAGCCGGTGGTCAACAGAGCCTTATATATTAAACCATGCCCACATTACACAAAGAAGTACAATCACCCTGATGTTTTTATGGGAGGGTTTGTTGTTTTTTTGTTTTTTATTGGCACCTCCTTCACAAGTCTGATTGACGCAAATCCCAGCTCGCTTGCACAGAGCCAACTCAGCTCTGTCATGCTTGATTCCTGAATAGTGTCCCTATGATGTACTCCAGAAAACGACGTCGGTGGAAAAGGCTCAGACACTATCGTCAGGATTATAAGCCCCTGAGAGGCCTCCTTTCCTCAGCTCCAAACTGAAGTGTCTCCTGGCGGTGGTCCTCCCTGGGGCTACCTTTACTTTTACACCTCTGAGAGGGTATCTGCAGTGTGTAAACAGCCACAAGATATGAACCCACGTATCTGCTTACCTTTACGGTAGCTTCTGATGACATACAAAAGTTTGTTTCAGGATGGATAGTATTGAGGAAGGTGACACTCGTGATTGAGGGACTGGATTTGATGGAGGGGCGTTATACGCCGTACAGGGTTCACATGCTGAATGTGCACCTCTCATTGCCCGAGGCTTCATTCTTTGGCCGGCACTTCTGGCCATAGCAGATTAGTGGCAGCAATACAGAGAGTCCTAAAGCTCGAGTCGGCTCTGGAAACGGAACAGACGTAGTATTAGCGTGCCAAGCCAAGACAAACACAGTGACGGCCAGAGATAGGGCTCCCGGTGCGTCCGAGTCGCGCCACGCCCATCCCTTGGCTACACCCGCTTCATAATCCCCGGGTGCGTGGAGCGCTCGACGCGGATTTTCCAGCTTTATCGCAGGCCGTGTACCATGTGCACAGCCAATAATCGCCGGTTCCTACAGATTATGCTGCGCCATTTCTAATTGCGCCCCGATCGGGAGCACATTCGTCTCCATTGCGCTCAAGTGTAACCAAAGAAATGTTTACTCGAGTCTCACCCCCTCCTCTATCCTCTTCGTGGCAATTTAATATATTCTAATATGGTGGTGCAAGATCTATCCAGCTGGGTTTAAATGTGGGGCGAAATTTCACCCCACGCAAATAGCATGACCTCCTCGGTCCTTGTTATATGTTCAATATGTTCAGTGTCCTAAACGTGCGCACCAGAGGTCTCCGGATGACGATACAGCGAGCAAATCACAATGAAAAATGTCTGGAACACTGAACAAAAGGACTGTGGAGCAGGTATACAAAGGGCCTCACATTCAAAAATGATCTTGCTCTTCCATAAGCGAGGATGCTTTCATAAACTGACAACACATCCATATGAGGCGGCGATAAGTAGAATATAGGAATTAGGTATTGAATTGAAGACTGTACGTCAAAAGGATCTACTGAATTTTATACCACTTCAGCTCAATCGATGCTGCTACAACAGTATCTTCCACCGCAATTACAATGTTAGGTATGTTAAATTACCGACAAGTCAATGACATATTAAAGAGTGCATCGTCTCAACTCTTCTTGAGCATTTGTACCTCGCCGTAAGGAAAATGACATCAAAATGCAATCCTACGCGTCCACAGAAGAACGATTAATTTGTGGAAGCTCGGGAAACAAACATATAGTGTTATGCTCTATGTTATGGGATATCAAGCTCGTATGCCGTGAGCTTGATATCCTAAATAACCTACATTGTATGTAATAGGATATGCTGTATATGCTCGAGTTGCGATTGTTCGCTGAGACTTCAATTCAAGGTCGCACTTTCACTCTTTGGGCTCTCCGGAAGCTTTACTGCAGGAAGACCTTGTGCACATATAATGTTCCAGCGATGATCACTAAACTCGTCTACTCGTCTCGACAGTCTCAACACAGGGAAATATAAATGAAATTAAATAAACTTGTTGCTGCTTCAATTCAAGGTTCATACGCTGATATCGTAATTGGGATATCAAAGACAGGTAGGCTGCGACTCATGCTGCTGAAAAAGAGGTAGGTCATCCAGACCAACCTTAACGAACCTGCAAGGTAATAGGTTCTGATTCCGATGTACCATGCTCTATGACAGAGTGTCGGTGCTGTCGTAGCAGTTTCTTGGCAAGTGTTATACGAGGTGGTTTGCCATTGCCTTCCTACTTCCCAGCAGTAATTAGGGCAGGAAATTTGAATTTAGCCAGGGTGCCGGCAATAGCTCGCCGACTCTTTGCGAAGGACACTGCTGGATCCACACATGCACCACCCGGCACGCGCATTGATGAATCAACTTACCTGCGAAACACCGGGATGATGGTTTATATCTGGATCGGACTTCAAACCCAGGCGAGATGGCTCAGGCCTTAGAGTGTGCGCACGTGTAGGCCATCCTGCCAGCTCAAGGTAATCAGGAGATCCCCTTATCCTTACGACCCTGAGTCCATCCTGAAATTGGGAGATGAAAATGAAATCTCAGTGGGCGCTTTACTTTCCTCGCCATTTTCCACCTCCACCACCATTACCCGTCTCCCCAAGCACATCCCATCAGCACAATAATAACAGGAGGTTCTGTTTGCTCGTGTCGCGTTGTGACCTTCTATTGGAAAGGGAAAATTGTTTCCAGGGAACATATATGCATATAAACACTCCGCAATGACTCCATCAATGCGAAGAGCAGGAAAAATGTTATCAAATGGTTTTATCACCGTCACTTGAATTCCAAACACCACGGGCGAAATATAATTTGACACAAGATTAAAGGTCGATTGTTGTGTATTTTTCACCCCTCGCGATTCGAACAAAATAACGCCGCGACTCGGCGATTGTATTTCGCTCCTATCTCTCGCAGAATGACAATCAAATTTGAGTCGGCGCACGAACCTTACACGTGTCGGCCAAGACGCTTGTCAGGCCATTGTCTGCGGGGGGCTGGCATCTTAATTGAATATGATTTAATCCCGAGATTAGAAGGACGGGCCTTCGCTTCTCCGAGCGCATAATGGTGCGGCGTGGTGTGCCTTTTCCATTATAAAGCTCCGCCCGCCATGACTGATAAGGCCGCCCGGAGTGAAGAGCGCACTCTAGCACCACGCGGGATTGGCAATGGGATTTCGGAACCCCGGGGTTGCAGAATCGCCCTCCTTCCCCCACTACACCTTACACACATTATTTATTTCCCCTTATCCTCTTCTCTACCTTCTCTTTCTCACTGGGTGAGTCGAGAGCATTAAGCTATTTGGTGGGATATGTTGCTCCGCCGGCCCAAGGGCTACGCGTAATTCTCGGGGCACAGACGCGGTGTTCCACACGTGCGCCGTTATCTGATGCCTCCGTCAATCTACACCCAAGGGGCCCTCAAATTCAAGAGCAAACGTCGCAATATGTGATCCGCTTCGAATGGAAACCGCCACGATTAACAGAGCTCTCGCTTTGACAATTCCATCCGCATCAGGCCATGGGTCCGCCCGCCGCACGCAGTGTCCACCTCGCTTTTCCCTTGAATCCGGATCGATTGCCTCGAAGAGATCACAAAGCAACGGTGTTCGAGTAAAAAGCGCACGAGTGGAGCCTCTGCCTCTGGAGTCGTACACGAGAGCCCGGATAGAGACGAGGAAGCAGATCTGACGGCTAATCTGATGGCGGACGCGCGCGCGCGCGCGTGTCCAACAGACGAGCTGCTTTCAGGTCACCGATCGATTCGTCACCGAACCGAGAGTCTCACGGACCAGATCTTCGCCTGATTGCTTCCCTCAACACCCCTGGCTCTTTGAGAGATAACAAAATCGGTCCACGATGCGTGCTCACAGGATTCATCATTTTAAATACCGTTATGATCGGAATGAAATACTTTATACACGAGTCACTGGATGGCCAAGTGGTACGCACATTGGCTTTGAATCCCAACCCACGTTATAAACCGTCATCCCAGTGTTTCACAGGTAGGGTGATTGATAAATTTGTGTGTGCCGTCCCCCGGATGGAGGACGTTAAACGCAAGTGTTCCGGCATCAGTTGGTGGACGTCGCAGATCATGCGTGAACAGTCGGTGAGCTATCGCCGGCACCGTGGTCAAAATTCCAAATTCCTGCCGTAACCAGCAGAGGGCATTGCATCGGCGGTACCGCCGTGCCTTCAGCCAATGATGCTACCCTGCAGCCTTGTGCTGCATACAGACAATGGACAAGGCGAATATCTATCTATCTATCTATCTATCTATCTCGAGGATTCTGCAGAGATAGAACATGGGACACTTTCATTTGAACTATCTTGTCTCGGTTTGGAATTTCAGACTCGACTATAAGCTCTCCGATTGGTGTTTGCATCACAAAGGTTGACGTCACTCGGATGGAGGTGAAGATGGAGAGCGAAGAAGTCGCATGTCGGGTGACTTGTTTTGGACTGCGGGCCCCACAGCCTGAAGCACCTCCACCATCTTGTTTGTACAGAACCTCTCCACTGTGGAGTTGAGGGCCACACCTGTTGGGCTGAGAGATGAAACCATGGCCTTGCAGGGAATTTGATGGTTGTGGTTGTTGTGTATGAATGTATGAATGTTCCACTGTGTCCCATGCGACCCCATATGTGCTATGAAGGGCAAGTCAGCCATGAAATTGGATAGGTAGTTTCTAAATTGTATTTAGACTTTGCTGATAGCTGGAGCAGGTGACATCCACTGGGGGATGTGGTCAAGTAGTGGGTTTTGAATTGGTTAATATAAATTGTCGTTAAGGAAGGCCTGTTTGTGTTATTGGAAGCCATTCTCTCCCCGCCCCGGGACATCGGAGCGAGGAGACAAGAGGGAACACCAATGTACATAAGAATTGTACATTAAAAAAGAAATCGTTTGCAACTAAGGGGGGAAGTACGAGAAACGAGAATGAGGTTATGTAAGTTAGCTGTGTCTCGCTTCCCACAGCCCCTCCTGATTTTTTTTTGTTGAGGTTATTCAGGTGCGAATCTGTAAGTGTTAAGGCTGGAGCTGTTGCCCTGCAGTGAACCTGTGTTATGTTTGTGGGTTGCGGGGGGGGGGGGGGAGGAGGAGGGGTGAGGAAGGGGGGGATAGATATTATCTTGGGGCAGACAAATGTAGAGAGTAGTCTGGTCTGTGTATGAATAGTTAGCCCATCTCAATTTGATTAAGTATGGAAACATAGCTTAAGAATTGTCTGTTTAAATGTGCACCATACAGAGGATGGGGAGCTGTAATTAATACTTATGGATTAAGGTTAAGGAATCGTACATATAAAATCTTGTACGTCCCACCAGAGGAGGGACTGAAGTTAGGCCCGAGTGAAGAGGGAGAGAAGGGCGGAGCTTGGATCTCCTCCCGAGAAGGGTGGAGCTTTTGGTCGCCTCCCTGGGGCGGAGGCATGGATAGCCTTCTTAGGAGCGGAGTTTTGGGGACCTCTCGGGAGAGCTCGAGAGAACCCGGACAGTTGGAGTGGTCTCTGAAAATTGAGATTGTGCCAAATAAAGAAGAGAGAAGCACATTGTGTGGAGAGGAAATGGTTGCTCTGACTGTGGTGCCTGCCTGCCTGTCTGCATTCCTTCCTTCTTGTGTGACTGCCTTCTCCTGTTCCTGCTCTTGACGTTGCCCCATTCATTGTGCCTGCTTTGTCATCCCTGCTTCTTGCTTGTGTGTCTTCGTCACCCTACCCGTGTGCCTTCGTCGCCCTGCCCAGGTGTTTCGTCGCCTGCCTCATCGCTGTTCATCTCTCCAGCCCATGGACCGGCTCCCAACTCTTCCATCAGCAGAGCCAAGGCCCACCTGGTTCTCGTTCCCTTTCCCCGTCTGTGAACAAGTCTGGTGTGTGGCACCATAAGCTTAACGTCATTGTATATAATTATTTATTTATTCCATGTTCTCCCTTTCTTCCCCACCTCAGTGTGACCGTCCGCGAGCACCATTGCTAGGTTATTTATGTATTTGTTTGTGGGAAATAAACCTGTTTGTTTTCAAAGAGTGAAGAACCTTGTGTGCTTCTTGCGATTTCTGCATGAGCAAAGCCACCATTGTTTGAACGCAGTCCAAGGGAGTGAAAGCCAGTTTGGTCAATCCGTCCAGCGTTGGTTGTGTGTGTGTGCGTGCGTGCGTGCGTGCGTGTGTGAGTGTGTGTGTATACGAGGTCCGTGTAAAAAGTAACGGGACTGACCACAAAAATTTTATTCCAAAAAATATATTGAAATCACAGCTTGTCCCCTTCAAAATAGTTTCCCTCCAGTCTCACACACTTGTCCATCCTCTTTTTCCACCCTTCGATGCACCCCCGAAAGGCTTCTTCTGGAATTCTCCAAAGCTCCGTCATCATGGCCCTTTTGATGGCCTTCACATCAGAAAATCGGGTCCCCTTGATCATCCCCTTGAGCTTGGGGAATAGGACAAAAATCACAAGGGGCCAAGTCTGGCAAATACGGGGGTTGCTCCAGAGTTGGCATGTTCCTCTCCACCAGAAACTTTCGGATGCTCAGGGCACTGTGAGCAGGTGCGATGTCATGGTGGAGCACCCAGGCGTTGTTCTCCCACAGATCCCTCCTCTTGTTCCGGACTGATCTCATGAGGCACCGGAGGATCTCCTTGTACACGTATTGATTCACTGTTTGACCCTGTGGTAGCAACTCGAAGTGTACGATGCCCTTGATGTCAAAAAACGCGATGAACATCACCTTGACCTTCGACTTCGACATCCTTGCTTTCTTTGGTCTTGGTGATGCCGGACTTTTCAACTGACGACTCTGCCATTTGGTCTCGGGATTGTCTTTGAATATCCACGATTCATCGCCAGTCGGTCTCTTCCGAGCAGGTCTGGATCGTCCTCGAGGCGCTCAATAATGTCTTGACAGACAGTGACTCTTTGCTGTTTCTGGTCCTCGGACAACAGCTTGGGGACCATCTTTGCGCACACCTTGCGCATTTTGAGATTTTCAGTGATGATGCTCCAGACAGTGTCCTTGTTGATGGAAAGTTCCTCAGCAATCATCCGCACCCTGAGTTGACGATCTGCGCGCACCATCTGCTTCACACGCTAAATGTTGTCCGTCGTTCTGCTCGCTGAAGGTCTTCCAGACTGTGGATCGTCTTCAACCTCCTCCCGTCCTTCTTTGAACCTCTTGTGCCATTCAAATGCACGTGCACGTGACATCGTTTCTTTCCCATAGACTTGCTGCAGTATTGCGAAGGATTCGGAAGGTGTTTTGCCAAGCTTGGCAAGAAACGTCCGATTGGCTCTCTGTTCATGACTCAAAGCGCGACAACTCAGACAAGACAACGTGTAAAGCACGACCTGTAAAAAATCACACAATGAGCGCAGTCAACCATCACCAATCATATATATTGCTGGAATGTTGCAAATAACTATGACGCAACCCGTTCATTCAAGTTGTGTCAGTGGATCACACAGTAGGCTCTGTCCCATTACTTTTTTAGATGGACCTTGTATATATACACATATATACATATGCAACATGGCCAAAAGTATGCAGACACCCCTTCTAATTAGTGGGTTTGGCTATCTCAGCCACACCCATTGCTAACAGGTGTATAAAATCAAGCACACAGTCATGCAATCTCCATGGACAAACATTGGCAGTAGAATGGGCCGTACTGAAGAGCTCAGTGACTTTCAACATGGCACGGTCACAGGATGCCACCTTTCCAGCAAGTCAGTTCTGCAAATTTCTGCCCTGTTTGAGCTGCCCTGGTCAACTGTAAATGCTGTTATTGTGAAGTGGAAACGTCCAGGAGCAACAGCAGCTCAGCTGCAAAGTGGTTGGCCACACAAGCTCACAGAACGGGACCGCCGATTGCTAAAGTGCGTC
Organism: Eptatretus burgeri; assembly: GCF_056783735.1. NCBI lineage: Eukaryota > Metazoa > Chordata > Myxini > Myxiniformes > Myxinidae > Eptatretus > Eptatretus burgeri. Next base: position 14,586,865 of record NC_140962.1, on the reverse strand, counting down.
GCACGGAAAAATCGTCTGTCGTCATTTGCATCACTCACTTCCAAGTTTCAAACTGACTCTGGAAGCAAGCAATGTCAGCACAAGCAATGTTCGGCGAGAGCTTCTTGAAATGGGTTTCCATGGCTGAGCAGCCGCACACAAGCCTCAGATCACCATGCACAATACCAAGTATCGGCTGGAGTGGTGTGAAGCTCACCACCATTGGACTCAGGAGCAGTATAAACACGTTATCTGGAGTGAGGAATCACGCTTCACCATCTGGCAGTCCGACGTACGAATCTGGGTTTGGCGGATGCCAGGAGAACCTGCCCGAATGCATAGTCCCGACTGTAAAGTTTGGTGGAGGAGGAATAATGGTCCGGGGCTGTTTTTCATGTTTCAGGCTAGGCCCCTTAGTTCCAGTCTTAACGCTAAAGGGAAATCTTAACGCTACAGTACACAATGACCTTTGAGATGATTCTGTACTTCCAACTTTTTTGGCAACAGTTTGGGGAAGGCCCTTTCCTGTTTCAGTATGACAAACAGGAGGTCCATAGTGCACAAAGTGAGGTCCATAGAGAAATGGTTTGTCGAGATCGGTGTGGAAGAACTTGACTGGCCTGCACAGAGCCCTGAGCTCAACCCCATCGAACACCTTTGGGATGAATTGGAACGCCGACTGTGAACCAGAACTAATCGCTCAACATCAGTGTCCGAACTCACGAATGTTCTTGTAGCTGAATGGAAGCAAATCCCCACAGCAATGTTCCAACATCAAGTGGAAAGCCTTCCCAGAAGAGTGGAGGCTGTTGTCGCAGCAAAGGGGGGACCAACTCCATATTAATGCCCATGATTTTGGAATGAGATGTTGGTCGAGCAGGTGGCCACATACTTTTGGCCATGTAGTGTGTATATGTATACGTATATAGGTATATGTGAATATGAATATATATCTGTGTTGGGCGACTTGTTTTTGGACTGTGGGCACCACAACCGGAAGTGCCCACACCATCCTTCTGGTACGGTACCTCCCCACTGCTTAGTTGAGGATCACACGTGTGTAATAACATTTAAGCCATGGTCTTGCACGGTTGGAATGAATGATTGATATTGGGTTTATGTGTGTGAGTGTGTGAGGGAAGGTTTACTTTATCCATGTCACTAACCTGTACCAGAGAGACAGGGCTCACGGAAATTTGGAATAGGTAAATTGGGATGGCTCCGCAGGTAACGTTGGGTGTTGTGCATCCACCGGAGAATGCAGTCTTTTGAAGGGGGTTGTTTTAAAATTTAAAAGTTTTTTTGGGGGTTTAGATTTTGTCTCTTCCGGTAGATTTGTTGTGTGTTTTCTGACATTTTCTACCCGCCCCAGGAGTTAAGAGCGAGGAACCAATAGTTTCGCAAATATTTGAATTATTGTGCTTAAGGGGTGTAGAACATTAAGGAGAATTGGTAAGTTAGCAACCACTCGCTTCCCACAGCCCCTCCTAATTTATTTCATCGGCAAATTAGGAGTGAGTCAGTAAGTGCTCAGGCTGGAATGGTAATGCCTGCATTGGACCTTGCGGGAGCTACGGTTCTGGGGTGGGATGAGCGGGGGGGATGCTGTGTTGTGGTTTTGGGGGTAGATTGAGGAATTTCATCAGAAAGATAGGATTGTATAGAGTAGCTTGGACCGTGGACATGTGGGAGACATCTTGATGTAAATTAAGTAGGGAAACTATGAGCATAAGTGTTACTTGTCACCACACGGGTGGTGGTGCTGTGTTAATTAGGTAGGTTATAAGACTAATTTGTCCCAGTATGTGATTACCCCCCTGTGACTTTTTCCTTCGTTTTTTGCATTTACAAGTCTGCAACAAGAAGAAGCTGTCCTGAAAACAACAACAAGTGAGCCAAATGTGCCGAGCAGGCAGAAGCCCTGCCTTCCCGGTTTCGTGCCAACAAGCCATGCCTGAAGGTGTATGATTGATGGGCGTGACATCAGAAGCAAGGAGGAAGAGAAGATGGTTTTGTTGGGTTGAGTTTTGGGTGTGAGGGACGTGGTCGAGATTGTGATGCGAGTGAGATGGTAGTTGAAGGAGAAGGGCATTACGGTTGCTTCTCCTCAACAGGACGAAGAAGGTTGCATGATTCTCATGTTCGTGCCATGTGAATTTGCCTGCATGCTCGTACGAGACGCTCGCCATTGACTGTTCAACTTAGCTGTGAAGTGTGTACATTCTGAAGAGGGAAGAAGAGCATGCCTCGTGGCCTGATCACGGGGCCTCAGAAATCATCTCGTCGTGTGGGCAATCGTTGTGAACAGACCAGGTGCAAGAGAGGAACGGATGGCATATTCGCTTTGAGAAGAAGCTACACCGTGGTTCGTGAGCCCTGATGTTGAGCACCATTTCTGAATTGCCTCCTGCGCGTTTCCTGCCGCAAGAGACGACGCTGTTCAATCGTAAAGTCCTAAAAGATCACTTCTGGACCCGAAGCTAATTGCCTGCACTCGCGGAGATGGCCCGGAGATATAAAAACGAGCGAGAGGTACGTTCTGAAGAGAAAAAAGTGGGAGGCGAAAGAAAGCGGAGCGAAAGAAAGCGGGGCGAAAGAAAGCGGGGCGAAAGAAAGCGGGGCGAAAGAAAGCGGGGCGAAAGAAAGCGGGGCGAAAGAAAGCGGGGCGAAAGAAAGCGGAGCGAAAGAAAGCGGAGCGAAAGAAAGCCAGGGAGGGAGAAGAGAACGAGAAGTAAGCTTGAGAAGTGGGCAAGAAGCGTGTGTCTGACGAGCGCCAACAACGAGACAATTCGTCCTTCCCAGTGCTTCGGCAAGCGAGCGTGTGGTGCGTGTGTCGGTGTGAGCAGCGCCGCCATCAAGTGAGGCACGGGTCGGTCATCAACAACACCAGGGTCGAAACCCGCGACGGATGATCCCGGTGCCCTCCAGACGTTGACTGGCGTTCAAGGCTGTTCACGAGAGGGGGCACGGTGGGGCTGGGTGCTGGCGACGGACATGACACGCATGCGTGCATTTCAGGACGTTTTCACTTCAAGGTTGACTACTTTCTGGTGAGCGAGACGATTCTTCCACTCCCCCCCCCCTTCCCCGAATGATCTGTTGGGTACCCATGACTGTGTTTAGCTGTAAGTAAGTCAACCCCCGATAAGCATCTGCTCTTTGTCTCTTTCCTAACATTTTGATTGATTTTGCTTTGAAATTCATCCTATATTTACCTCAGAAAATAAAAAGTTATTTTTATTTATTTATTTTCTCATTAATAAATTATTTATTGACTTCCAATCTGTCATGTTTGTCCTTTCCTTCTATTGGTCTAGCATTGTCCGAACCTAGATAGACTGGGAGGTAATTACCACAGATATGACCAAAAACAGTCGGCACGCACCAGCGGTTAAAACGCTCGGTTGCTCTAATTAATATCTAATCGAGATAAGATTGCTGCTTTGCCGAGGGCGTGCTCTCCGCGCAGGTAACCACATGACCTCCAGCTAAACGGCATAATTAGATGCTGGACACTGGAACTCGTGGTTAACTGGGTGGCTTTCTTGTTTTGAAAACAACCCACCATACCACAACGTTAATTGTGAGCGGTGGCCTCTGGTCCTGCTCTTCTGAGGACAACCGGGGATTAATTCCCCTGAGTGACAAGCTGCTGTCTCGGTACCCGTGGCCACAACAATATGTATGTATATATATATATATATATATATATATATATATATATATATATATATATATATATATATATATATATTGTTATGAATTAGCCGGTATCGACCGTCCACGCACGACCGCCTCAGTCCAAACGCAGTTGCGCGCCCGCCGAAAACCGGAATTCATTCGTAGCCTTCCGGATAATCCCGGAAACCCGCTACGGGTGCCTTAACGCACCATAAACTTGTCAATATCCTGTCCGCGTGGTACAGGGTCAATCGCCGAATCTCGATATACCTAATTATCCACGCAGACAGAAATACCGAGAATTTATACCTCGACGGAGACTTGTACGGAACGAGCTGCTAAGCGTGCTCGTACCATGTGCGTTTTGCTAAGCGGTTTTAAATCGCCAAGTTCTGTCGGACCAAATTATCACGTTTACGGCTTTAATAGCCAGCTAATTTCCCGAACGCGTCGTGGCAGTCAATGGGAGGAAAATGACGCAATGAGCAGATCAACATTCAAACAATGGGGCATTAACACATTAGCAGTTAATGGGGGGGGGGGGGACATGACACGAGCAAAGCCAACAGCCGATGCCTATTCAACACTGTACACAATCATGCACTTAACCAGTTCTACATATGAAGACAAGGCGCCACAGACTTTCATCCAAAACCAAGGAAAAGAATAGGGCTCGCGAGCCTTTATTTCAAACTTGGAGCCTGGTTGACCGAGGGTATCCAAGAGGTCGGGCTGGTTACCTGGCCGCCCCTGGTGGCGACTCGATGGTCTTCGGATCGGCGACCCTTGGTGTCTCTGTTCGGTCTGGTGCGTCGCAAACGCGCCAGTCACTTGGGCGGCTTGACGAGCAGCTTGAGCGGCTGCTTGGTCTGCCTCGGTGGCCTGGCTTCGTGGGGAGCCTGGCTGGCGATGCTTCGGAGTAGCGAACGGGTCTCTTGCTCTTTCAGAGTTGATGCTCCTTTAGAACCCGTTCACTCCTCAGCGTCGCCCGACCGTATCAGGTCCGTCTGCCCGGACCCCCACGCTCTGCTGCTGCCGCTGGCTCCGACCACTCCAAGCTCCGATGCTGCCGCTGGCTCCGATGACTCCAAGCTCCGTCTTTCCAGCTCCCACCAGCCCTGACTCCCGACTCGAATCTCCACCGGTGAACGACCTGTGAACAACCCGAATCTGCCCGAGTTCCGCCCTTATATCGGCCAGGAGCGAGCCGCTCTTCCATCCTTTAACCCGCGGCCAGGCTCCGCCCACTTTTTACCTCCAACCTTTCACTCCTGGTGAGCCTCGTGGAATGTGGCCTTTACTGCCGCGCAGCGTGTCTGCAACCAACGGCACTCTGCGGCTGTCATTGAGGACGTGATGGTGTTTGTCGAGAAATGGCGGTGTTGTGGTGTTTGGGTATGATCGGGTTTTCGTAGAGTTTGTTGATGTTTTAAAATAAAAGATAGAATAAGAATAACGCTACGTCAAGATTCACAGCCCGGCACACGAATAATTCCCTTTACACATTGGTGGGGGAATCCTCACCTGAAACACTTACTTATTGGAATAACTGATCTTCGGGGAACCTGAATGGTGTTTTGTGAATTTCCAAAACCGCAACAATATATATATATATATATATATATATATATATATATATATATATATATATATATATATATATATATATATATATATATATATATATATATACATACATACAACACAGCAAAGATACTGAAGGGCTTATCTAATGACTGCATCATTAGCCTTCATCAAGGAAATAAATACCATGTGGAGGGGTCTGTTCTACTCCCTGCTTTTTTTGCTGGAGTTATCTCAGCAAAAATGTCTGTGCATAATCGGTTCTTCCTGAGGCCACACTGACTCTTTCGGAGGGAGGATGGTGTCCTTTTGGGTAGCCAATCTCATCATAATGATTCAACTTAGTATCTTTCCAGATACACATAGAATAGCAATTCCTCTGTAGTTACTGAACTCAAACCGACTCCCCTTTCTGTGGATAGGTACAAATATTGCATCCTTCTATTGTTGTGGAGCCTGTTCTTTCTTCCAGATGGGTAACAGGAGTGTGATGTTTGTGGGGTAGATGGAGGAATTTCATAGTAAAGGTAGGATTGTATCATGTGGCATGGTCCATGGATGGGTTGGAGATATTTTGATGTAAATTAAGTCGAGAAAACTGTGAGCTTAAGTTGTTATGTGTCACCACATGGGAGGTGGTGCTGTGTTAACTAGGTCAGATTTAAGGCTAGTTTCTCCCAGTATGTGATTGCTTCCAGTGACCTTTTCCGACATTTTTGCATTTACAAAGTCGCCAATAAAATAACCACGTATTTACACAACCAACAACAACAGAGCCTAACGTTTCCGAGCACAGGCAAAAACCCCGCCTTCCCGGCTTGGTACTGGCAGGCCATTCCCCCTGAGGTTGACGATTGGTCAGGGTGACGTCAAAGAAGGAGAAGGGGCTTGAGAGACAAGAGGGCGGTTGGAACAAAAGTGTGAGGCTCTGGTCCCTCTGGACACGATGAGACAGCTACACATTCTCTTGTTCATGTGGTGCGAATTGGCTCGCCTGCGAGAGCAAGACATTAGCCATTGACTGTCTGTTGAAGACTGTCTGTGAATTACCTCGCATACATGACCGTGAGGAGCGACTTGGCGCCATTTTGCTATGCGTTTCGTGTGCGGTGGCTACGTGGCTTCGAGGATCGCCAGGCTCCGAAACGATGATATCTGGACATGCAGCTAAGTGCCGGAACAAAGGGAAGATTTCCTTTTATTTTATCTGTTCCCTTGTCTGTTTTTGTGACTGAGTGGAGACGTCTCAAATTAGGTTTTAGTTTACCTCACATTTCATTACCTCACACTTTGATTTATTTTCATTATCATTCATTGAGTTGTTTTCATTATGAATCATTCAATTATTTTTTATTTAATCATCATTTGTTGAATTTATTGTGTTTGTCTACTCACTGTGGGTTCTAGGATAAACCCATGTGCTTCCGTCTGGTACATACGTGCCCTTGCTGCCCTCCATCCCACGCCCGCCATAATCTCCAAGGATCTCGGCTGTTCGCCTCCAAGTCGAACCATTCAGCTATCGTTCAGATCAGTGTTAATCAGCCTGGACATGACAGGAGGTTGTAAAGATGGTCTGGCAACACCACTCTACATCTCTTCCAAATCTCTGCTGGTACTCTCGGCATGCCTGCGGCTTTTTTTTAGCTTATCTGGAATTTAAATCCCAGATAAGGTATTGTCCGCTCACCGACTGTCCGTCCGTCTCCTTTTTCAACTTTTCCAGACAAACCGCTGGGCTGAGCCGGCTGAGATTTTGCAGCAACGTTTTTTTTTCCCTGACTGGTAACAGGAATTAAAAAGCTTGTTCTGGTCACATGATGTAAAGTAGGTCAAAATGGCTGACTTAGGAAATTTCTTCAAAAATCTTCTTATCCAGACCCACCACTCAGAATGCCACCAAATCTGGGTTACAACATTAGGCCAGGGTAGGGATGCTAAATTGCGGAGATCATTCTGATCACGTGACCGGAAGTATGTCAAAATGGCCAACTTCATCAATTTTTGGGGAAATCACGTTAATTCCTTCAAAAATCTTCTTCTCCAGAAACACAAGTCAATGCTACCAAATTTGGGTTCCAACATTAGGACAGGATCCTGATGTTAAATTGCGGAGGCCATGCCAATCGCACGACTGGAAATGTGTCAAAAAGGTGGTCCCACAAATTCCGTCCAAAATCTTCTCCTCATCCACCAGTAAGAATGCAACTAAATTTGGTTTGCAACATTAGGCCATGGTACAGATGTTAAATTGCCGAAGTCTTACTGATCACATGACCGGAAGTGTGTCAAAATGACCGACAGTAATTTTTTGGGAAAAATCGCATAAATTCCTTCAAAAATCTTCTTCTCCAGACCCACTCATCAGAATGCTACCAAATTCGGTTTACATTAGGATAGGGTCCTGATAAATTGCAGAGACCATGCTGACCATGTGACTGGAAGTTGTCAAAATGGCCGACTTATTCAATTTCTGTGAAAATTGCATAAATTCCTCAAAAATCTTCTTCTCCAGACCCACCAGTCAGAATCCTATCAAATTTGGGTAACAACATTAGGACATGGTCAAAACTCCTTATATTAAATTGCAGGGGCCATGTTGATCACATGACCAGAAGTGTGTCAAAATGGCGGTCGCGCAAATTCCTTCCAAAATCTTCTTCTCGAGACCCACCAGTCAGAATGCTACCAAATTTGGGTTGCAACATTAGGCTAGGATAGGGATGTGAATTATATTGCAGAAGTCATGTCGATCACGTGACCGGAGGTGTGTTAAAATGGCCGACTTGGTCGACTTTTGGCAAAATCGCATTAATTCCTTTCAAAATCTTCTCCAGACCCACCAGTCAGAATGCTACCAAATTTGGGTTCCAACATTAAGAAAGGGCCATGATGTTAAATTGTGTAGGTCATGTTGATCACATGACCGGAATTGTGTCAAATTGGCGGACTAAATATTTTTTTGGAAAATCGCATGAATTCCTTCAAAAATCAGCCTCTCCAGACTCACCAGTCAGAATGCTACCAAATTTTGGTTCTAACATTAGGCCAGGGCCCTGATCAGCTGCAGGTCCAGTGGTCCTTTTGTTGTGGTTTACATAGTCGATGCTCATGGAGGAGCGAGCACACTGAACAGGTCAGAACATAACAGACAAAAAAAGGATGCAAAAACTGGAAAACTAGGAGGAGGAATTTGGGTGGGGTTAACAAGGGTAGAAAAGATTATGGTTTTGGATTGGGGATGATCTGAAAAGACAGTGAACAGCTGTCTTGAAGACCCGGAGGGAAGAATGAGATTGAAGAGGATGTGAATGTTGATTCCACAGGTGGGGAAAAGAAGAGGAACAAATAAGCGAAGGTGAGCAGTGATCCTGGACTTGATTTCGGTAGTTTTACCAGAAGAGTTTTGATGGTGGACTGTGTGTGCCCTGCAGAAATCTGGGGGGGGGGAGGAGGGGGGAGGTGAGGGACAAAGCACAGAAAGAGCACAGAATGCAAAACCAGAAATGTGGTGGAAGAAGACAGAGAGACCACCAACCTGTCTGCAATGGTGAAGTGATAAGCCCATCAACTCAGCTTCAGCATGGGAGATTCCAATGATCTTGCAGTCCTTAGTTTCCACAGTGTCAATCTGAGAAAGATGTGAGGAAGGGAAGCCAGCTCAGAGGAGAGAGCAGTATTCTATCAAGCTGCAGATAAAGGCCTTGTATTTGGATAGGAGTTCAGGTGTGCCAAGGAAGGACTTTTTACGATGGAGGATGTTTGACCAGCTTGTGGTTTTTTGTTTATTTTTCAAGGTCTGTAGAGAGGGAAGAGGCTGGAGTCTGCCTCTCTGAAGGATGAGGGATGGCACGGCAGAGGGTGGAGTCATCAGCAAATAGATAAAGAGGATTTTCCAGAGAGTCAGAAAGATCATTGATGAAGATCAGGAATAAGGAATAGGAATAAGTGTATTGGAAGTCAGTAAGCCATGTGTGGAGTTGGCCTTGGATGTCATAGGCAGACAATTTAGAGTGTAAGACAGAATGTCAGACTGTATAAAAAGCATGAGATGTGTCCAGAGAGATGGTCCTGAATTCATGTCTGACATTGAGGGTCTCCATCCATTGTTGAGTGAGTATAAGTGCAGCATGTCCAAGGTGGAGTGACCTGGTCTGAAACCAAATTGGTGATCTGAGGTGAGGTTGTTGGAGAAAAGAAAGGATTTCATATTAACTGTGATGATGGATTCCATTCCCTTGCTGATGATTGGAGGTAAGCTGATAGGTCTGCAGTTGAGGAGATCGGTTTTTGCACCTTTTTATGTCATGCATTGATGTTGGCGGATCTCCAATCAGATGGAAGATGACCTCATGCAAATGACAGGGTGAAACGGACAGAGAGAGGACGTGCAAGACCAGCAGAGCAAGTTTTTAGGACACGTGAGCTGATGCCATCCAGCCCAGTAGCAGAGTCAGAGTCGAGGTTTGAAAGAACCCTTCTCAGGTGCAAAAGACACAGAGTCCAGGAGCAGTTGAATATGACAGTGAAGGATGGGAACTGAGAGTGAGGACTTGGGGACACAAGATTTGGAAGCAAACACAGAATTGAGGCATTCATCCTTCTCACAAGTGGAGTTGGCTGTGGTGCCATTTGAAGAGAGGGAAGGGATGGAAGTGGAGCATACATACTCCAGAGACCGACTTAACAAGGCACCACCAAACCTTAGAGGAGGGAAACATGTTTGAAAGTTCATTTTTGAAGTTGGAAAGATGTTGTTTTCTGGCTCTCCTGAGAGTGGAACACTTGCTGTGGACTTTTTGGAATGCACCGAGAATGCCTTTGGTCAGACTAGCCTTCCAGGAAGAGAATGCAAGTTGTTTCAGAGCAAATGCCTCACCACAGGATTCAGTTTACCATCGCTGGGAAGAATCGGAGGATAATTGAAGACAAGAGATGGCTGCTTGCAGTCACTGCCAATCTGCCTTGGTGAAATGACAGACTCGCCGGCATTGAGGCAGCTCTCTGAGAATGGCCAGAGAGATGTTGACTTTCACAAGCATATGATCAGATGAACCAATTGTAGCAGAGGAAGAGCAGGTGACATTTGTGAGATAGTTCATCTTCACCAAGTTCTGAAGGGAGTCTTCCATTTTGAGAAATCTGGGTCGGAAAGTTCACAGATTGAGTCAGTTCGAATGTCTGGACTCACAGAAGTCCTTTGCTGAAGTGCCATGGCTGGTGAGAGAGGTACCAACACCCAGTGAAGTTGTATGATGACAATTGAAATTGCCATGTATAAGGAAGAGAGAGTTGGTATAAGTGGTTAAAAGTTTGTCCATGTTGTTACAGATTGGGAGATAGATATAGGTTGAGAAATATATATGTATATGTATATGTATATATATATATATATATATATATATATATATATATATATATATATATATATATATATATATATATATATTGTTACGGTTGTGGAAATTCACAGAACACCATTCAGGCTTCCCAGAGATCAGTTACGTCGATAAGTGTGTGTTCAGATTAGATTTCCCCACCGATGTCTAAAGGAAATTATTCGTGTAACCGGGCTGTGATCTTTGAGTCAGCCATTATTCTTTTGCTATCTTTATTTTGAAACAACCACTACTTCAACAACCACAACTGCCTTTCAACAACCATGCCATCCCCACCACAGCACCAACCACAACCACCATCTCAACAACCATGCCATCCCCACCACAGCACTAACCACACTGCAACAACAATATCTCAACAACTCCCGCCCTGATATCCATCAGAACGACTAAACAGAAATGACGGTTGGAAAACAACAACTGAGCCGAGCCAAGCTCTGTTGGAATTTTCGCTCAGAAGGGCGAAAAGAAAGAATGTCCGCGATCGGGCCAAAAGAGCGGGCCAAAAGGAGCCGAGCCAAACCCCCCTGGAATGTCACACCCCCCCCCCCCGCATGTCGCGAAGGGAGGGGCGAAGCGCCGGGGCGATAAAAGGCCGGGCTGAAACGCCAAGAAGTCAGTCTGGGTTCACCGAGAAGTCTGGGAGCGGAGTTGAGCTGCAATCGTCTGTAGTCTGGGAGTGCAGCGGAGTCTGTCAGCGAGTGGAAAGAGAGTCCCTCTGCTTGGTCTCTCTCTCTTTGGTCGACGGAGGCGCTGGTGGAGCCGGAGAGGAGTCGCCAACCGGATTGCCGTTGAAGGCACGGGTGGAGTCCAGCGGAGTGCGAGCAGGGCCACCAAGGGTCGCCGAACCAGGGCCCGGCGAGTCACCACGAGGGTGACAGGTAACCAGCACGGCCTCTCGGAGCTCTTGTGGTCTCCACAGCTCCGTGAACTATTAAAGACCCACTAGGTCCAGTTCTGCCCTTCCCTTTCCTGGGGTCTCTTTGAATCAATGTTGTGGCGCCGTGTCCATCAAGTAATGAACTGTTAAGTGATTTTGTACATAATAATAGAACGGTTGTAGTTATTTGTCTTGCTCGTTCCTGCATTGCTTTATTCGTGCATGATTGCATACGTGTTTGATTGCATATGTGCATGATTGCATACGTGTTTGATTGCATACGTGTGTAACAAATAAATGTCCTTGTTTGAATGTTCACCTGTTTGTTGCGTCCTTTCCCTGAATTGAGCTGCCGTATTGCATTCGGGATATTAGCAGGCTTTTAAATAGCCGATAAAGTAATCGGATCCGGCGGGGCTTGGCGATATACACCGCTCGGCAAATCCCAAACGGAGCGAGCTGCTTAAGCGGCTCGTTTCCAAGCAGGTCCCGTCGAGGTGTAAATCCCCGGCATTTCTGTCTGCGTGCATACTGAGGTAAATCGACAATTCGGCGATCGGACTCTGTCGCGCGCGGACAGAATAGTTGGCTGATTTTCGGTGTGATTAAAGACACACCCGTAGCTGGATTTCGGCGTTGATCTGAAAGCTGCGACAGGTTTGCCATGTCCGGTGGGCGCGCGGCTGCGATTAGTTAAAAGCAGTCGCTCGCACGCCGGCGCGGCGGGAAAACTATAACAATATATATATATATATATAAATATATAAATATATATATATATATATATATATATATATATATATATATATATATATATATATATATATATATATATATATATATATATATCTCTCCTGGTGTTGGCGCAGTGGTTAGGGCAGCGGCTTGGGACCCAAAAGGTCCTGAGTTCAAGCCCCGTTGAGCCACTGAATGAATATACACCAGTGGGTTGACTCAGCCTATCATCCTTCCGAGGTCGGCGAAATGAGTACCAGTGTACTGGGCCCGGTGTATGCCCGGGTTAGAATCGGTGTACCATATCCCTGTGTGTCGTATGAGACGACCAGGGTTGCGTCATGAAGGGCATCCGGCGTAAAAAAAACCTATGCCAAATCATTATGCGGACAATAAAACGGATTTCCATACCGGATCGGTCAAGGCCCGAGTTACCAACGACCAGCACCGGTACCGTTGGTCAGCAGGGTACCGGTGGAAATTGTGCTACTGCTGGGCGAAGAAGGAGACTGGGAAGGCGGGTCCAGAGGCAGTGGGAGAGGGGGAAGGGTAGAGGTGTGGAGGTGAGAGTTGGAACACTGAATGTTGGGACTACATTCAGAGGGATAAAGTTGTTAAGCCACACCATGAAGTTGTGGGAAAGAGTAGTGGAAGCGAGGTTGAGAAGAGAGGTGACGATTTGTGAGCAGCAATATGGGTTTATGCCAGGAAAGAGCACCACTGATGCGATGTTTGCTTTGAGAATGTTGATGGAGAAGTTTTGGGAAGGCCAGAAGGAGTTACATTGTGTGTTTGTGGATTTAGAGAAAGCTTATGATAGGGTGCCAAGAGAGGAGTTGTGGAATTGTATGAGGAAGTCGGGAGTGGTGGAGAAGTGTGTGAGGATGGTGCAGGATATGTATGAGGACAGTGTGACAGCGGTGAGGTGTGCGGTAGGAATGACGGACCGGTTTAAGGTAAAAGTGGGATTGCACCAAGGATCGACTCTGAGCCCTTTCCTGTTTGCAATGGTGATGGACAGGTTGACGGATGAGATCAGACTGGAGTCTCCATGGACTATGATGTTCGCGGATGACATCATGATCTGTAGGGGGAGTAGGGAGCAGGCTGAGGCGAGCCTCGAGAGGTGGAGGTACGCACTGGAGAGAAGGCGAATGATAGTCAGTCGGAGTAAGACAGAGTACATGTGCGTAAATGAGAGGGAGGGTGGTGGTAAGGTGCGTTTGCAAGGAGTTGAGGTGGGGAAGGTGGATGGGTTTAAATACTTGGGATGAACTGTCCAAAGTAACAGAGAGTATGGTGGAGAAGTGAAAAAGAGAGTGCAGGCAGGATGGAGTGGGTGGAGAAGAGTTGCAGGAGTGATTTGTGACAGAACGGTCGCTGCAAGAGTGAAGGGGAAAGTATATAAGATGGTCGTTAGACCAGCTATGTTGTATGGTTTGGAGGCAGTGGCGCTGACAAAAAGACAGGAAGCGGAGCTGGAGGTGGCAGAGTTAAATATGCATGCTATTCTCGTTGGGAGTGACGAAGATGGACAGGATAAGGAATGAGTATATTAGAGGGACCGTGCAGGTAGGACGGTTTGGAGACAAAGTGAGAGAGGCGAGATTGAGATGGTTTGGACATGTGTACAGGAGGGAAGCGGAGTATATCGGGAGAATGATGCTGAGGATGGAGCCACCAGGTAGGAGAAGAGGAAGGCCAAAGAAGAGGTTCATGGATGCGGTGAGGGTGGACATGTGGGTGGTTGGAGTGTCAATGGAAGATGTGGAGGATAGAGCGAAATGGAGACTGATGATCCGCTGTGGCGACCCCTCATGGGAGCTAGCCGAAAGAAGAAGAAGAATAAGAAGATATATACATTTATACTGTTATGGATTTCAGAATCAGATCTGACAAATGCATCCAAACATTTCGGTCCTCAGACCGGTCCTTATTTCCCTAAATGCATGTCCAGGATAGACCCATCCCCATGTCTGGTCGGATTCTAACTTTGATGTGTTGAGAAGGGTAAAGAATAGATTCCTTTTCTTATGGAATGGCCTTTTTATCCGCGTCTCGTGGAGCGAACACTGGCTCGAAGAGAGCTCTGCATTGTTGCTGCTGCTCTTCTTCTTCTTCTTCTTCTTCTTCTTCTTCTTCTTCTTCTTCTTCTTCTTCTTCTTCTTCTTCTTCTTCTTCTTCTTCTTCTTCTTCTTCTTCTTCACTCTTTTATATACAGGATCCGGATCTCCTTAAATACTGTTGTGGTTGACCAAATTCGCAAACCACCATTCAGGTGCCTTAGGTGAGATATCTCTGTAAGTATATGTGTAGTTAGGCCCAAACCCGTTGTCTAGAGGGAATAAATGTCATTCACTCGGGCTGCGACTCTTCAGGATAGCCGTTTTTCTTTTACTATCTTTATTTTGGACCAGCCGCCATTATTACCACCACTAACCACGTCTCAACAGCCATCACACAACAACCACCAACCACAACGCCGCTTCACAACAACAACCACCAACCACAACGCCGCTTCACAACAACCACCAACCACAACGCCGCTTCACAACAACAACCACCAACCACAACGCCGCTTCACAACAACAGCCACGACCTTTACTGTCACAACTCGCCACCATCGCATCACCGTCATTCCCACGCCACTTGTGGGCGCCGATACTGGACTCGTGTAGGGCGCGCACCGAGCAGCGTATTCAAAAACATCACAGACTTTCCGCAGAAAAACGGATCAAAAACCACTCACGCCCACTTCTGTTCCGTCCTATCGGTGAGCGAGGGGCGATTTGGCCCCGCCTCCAGGGCGTTGGAGGGCGGTCGCTATATGCAAATTCATGGATCAAAAAGCATTCACGCCCACTTTTCCTCGGTCCAATGGGGAGCCAGTTAGAGGTGAAGGGTCGGAGGCAAAGGGTCAAGGGTGAAAGAGCGAAGTCACGGGGCTTATATAAACGGCTGCGTTCGTCAGTCAAAGCAGTTCAGTTGGAAGTTGGCAGTTGTGCGGAGTTCAAGAGAGTCGTCGGTGGAGCTGGAAAGAAGTGGTACTAGTCAGAGTGAAGAGGACGGAGCTGTGGAGAGGTGACGGCGGCGAAGGCGGACGAGGGGGTGCTCGCGTCGGTGCCGGGAGCTGCACAGGGAGAGGCCAGCAACGCGACCGAGGTGGAGGAGGAGACGCTCGCCGCGGGACCTGAGACAGGGTGATATCCTCCTTCCCCCGAGCATCAGCAACCCCCTCCTGTTTCCCCCCAGCGCTGAGATAGTGCGACAAAGGGGGCCCCCTTCCCACCCCCTACCAGACACTGTCCGCGAGGCCCGCGGAGTTGAGGCACCACCGCCGCTCCGCGTCTCATCATCAGACGGGTAGGCCCGACACGGTCTCGGCCCCAGGCCCGCCTACCCCCCTCATCCTTGAGGGTGGTTCTCTTTTCTTTTGCTTTGGGAATATGTGTTGTCGGCGCCGTCTGTGAAGTAAAATTGTATAAGTGTTGCCGTGTGCCCGGTAGTCGGATAGATCTGCATTGTTGCATTTGCTTTTTGTGTAATATTGCATTGTCTTCTTCTTTTACATGTGCTTTTGGTGGAATTGTATATGTGTGCTTTCCGTTCATCGCGAAATAAATGTGCTTATTGTTGAACTGTTTTCCCGCTTCGCTTCGTCTTTTCTTTCATTGAATCTCCATCTTGCTTCACGTAAAGGGTTGGTCGTGGGCAAAAACGCCCGATAATTAATCGAACCGTCGAGGCCGACGAATAACACCGCTCGGTTATCCCGATAGTACGGAACGGGTCGCTTAAAGTGGCCCGTGTCCGAAGTCGACCTGCGGCGAGGTGCGATCGCCCGGTCTACCCTCCGTGTGGGTACTTAGGTAGGTCGAATTTGGCGAGCAACCCTATCCCACGCGGGGGCCGATTGGCACGATCGTGGTGAGACCGAAAGGTCCACCCGTGACTGGTTCCCGGCGTTAGTCCGAGAGGGTCACGACTGGATTGTCCGTTCGGTGGGCGACGTGCCGCGATTCGAGTTACGTGGCCGTCCGCACGCCGGCGGGCGCGAATCCGCAACACTGGTGTCAGGTCGTGCGATATAAACCCATCGCCCTCCTCGCGGCACTGGTATTGGAGAACGGGAAAACGGGCTCTCCTGTCTCCAATTAAATTCATGGGTATCGGTCCAGGGGTGAGAGAAGCGACCCCCGATTCCCTCCAAATTACGAGCGAGCGAAATTAACCCTTTAAGAGAAGCAAGATGGCGTCTCAAGGCGAGCGGGAGCCAGGGGTATTAGAAATGGATGTAGAATGTGTAGAATCCATGGCTCAGGATGGAATCCCCGTGCAGGAAATGTTGATTGTCCAGGAAAACGAACTCGCCCAACTGAACCCAGAGCCCGAAATAGGTGCGGCAGCGGCCGCGGTGTATGACACCTCCCCTCCCCCTCTCTACCAAAACCCCCCGACCCTTGCCGAAACGGCTCACCCAAGCGCACCCGACATGGCCCAGCTATGCGCCATGCTGGCGGCAATGACAAACGAAGTGAAAAACGAAATAAAAGGAATGAACGAAAGGATGGATGCGAATGCACAAAAGATGGATGCGAATACACAACAAATGAACGAAAAGATGGATACAAACACAAATGAAATGAGAAACGGAATGAACAAGCAAATGGACGAAGTGAAAACGACGATGGATGCGAATACACAGCAAATGAGGGAAGAAATGAAAAAGCTGCGGGGTGAGACGCAGAACATGGGCCGATGCCTGCAGGCGGGCATGAAGGCCGTGACCAGGGAGATAAAAATGGCGACTCCACGTGTGGGAGCGAACGAGCTGGAAGGGGGTGCAACGGCTGTCGGGCCCGCGGTGGAGGCGGGTGAAAAAATAATTCGGGGGACGTGTTGGGCGAGGGTCGTGACGATGACCGAAAGGGAAAAATTAAATGGGGAGACCAAAACGTGTGAGACGAGACACGAGGTGACGACAACGGAAATAATAGTTGAGACAAGGGAGGTAAAGGGTGAAGAGGTGACTGAGTTGGCAGAGACACGGGAGATGGGAACGATAGAGGGAAGACTGCACGATGAAGACGGGGTAAGTGACGCACACACACACACACGGAGGTAGTGGAGGATAATGGGGGTGAGCTTGCGGAGCGTGTAGGGACCCAGTGCGAGCAGCTGGATGGCCTCCTCCAGGAACGAGGGGAGAGAGTATGCCCCCTTGAGGCGAGTCACGACCAGGTGGGTTCGGTCGTGCTTTGCGAGGTTGAGGGGAGGAGTGCTGTGGACGGGTGCACGGAGAGCTTGGGGGGTATAGAGGCCCCGGAGACCCTTGTGGGGACACGAATCCCCAGTGTGGTTGTCCCTGTGTGTGTGGTGCAAGGTGTGAGTGCGTCCCCGTGTGTGGAAGCGACCCCGTGTGTGAGTGGTGTGGTGGCGATGGTGCCAGAGTACGTGCTTCCCAGCACGCCGTGTGTGGATGAGGCACCGTGTGTGGAAGAGGCCGTGTGTGTGGATGAAACGGCCAGTGTGGATGGGGCACCGCGGGTGAGTGCCCCCGCGTGTGTGGGTGAGGCACGGTGTGTGAGTGAGGCACCGCGGGTGAGTGCCCCCGCGGGTGTGAGTGGAGTGGTTTGTATGAATGGAGCACCACGTGTTAGTGGTATGGTTTATGTAAGGGAGACCGTGTGTGTGAGAGAGCGGTATGTGAGGGAGATGTCGGTTGGCATGCGGGAGCACGCAGCCGCGTCTCCCGGTGTGAATGTAATGGTGTGGAGTGTGAGCTTCGTAACACGCGGGAGTGCGTGTGTGGAATGGAGGCGACGACGGAGACATGTGAAGAAAGAAAGCCGAGTAGCGGCTGTAGTTGTTTCGGGGACCGTGCCGGGTTCACCCAGCAGTGAGCACGCGGTCCGTGCTGTGCAACGCACGAGGCCCCCACGTGCTCGCTTGCGAGAGTGAAGTCCCGGTCCGGAAACGCACGCGGTGGATTTGCCGATCCCGCGGACGGACAAAGTTTAGGCAGGATTACGGATTTGGACCGGACGGGTTCTCCACGCGATCGTGTGTGTTAAGCTCCAACGGGCAAAGCACATTTGTTCGCGTGGGGAACCCCTCGAGACGTGGGGCTTGTGTTTTTTTATGCGCACGGTGACGTCATGGCTGCACGCGGGGTTGGAATCCGGCAGGAGGGGTATCCCTGCCGGATGGTACCGTCCAGGGAGGGACGAGGTACACGTGCAGCTGCATGACGTCACGGGCAGGTGCAAAGTGCGCGAGTTGCCGCGCTGGTAATGCGCATGAAAAAAAAAAAAAAAAAAAACAGCAAGCCTCACTTTCGGGTGCACAGGATTCCTGGGCAAGGGGTGGAAGACCCCCTTATTAGGGCATAGGATGGAAACTAGTTAGGGGGAAGGGTTAGCTTAGTTACACCGGCTTCATGGGGCAGGGGTAAGTCCTCATGGAGTCCGTGGGATGGATTAGGCAGAGGGATTTAGTGAGCTTTAAGTTGGGAAATAAAATGATTTATTTGGAGACAGTGACAGACAGTGAATGTGTAGTGGGGACGTAGCTTAGCTACGTAGTGTTAAAAGGAACGTGCTGTAGTTTAAGGGACGACGTGGGAGCACGAGTTAGTTAGGGGATGTAGTTCGAAGGATGGCAGAGTTCAGTGGTGTGTGTGTTGAAGACTTGGTGAGTGAAGTGGAAGCGTGTGCTTGTTGAGTGAGTGAGGCCGGCGGGTCTGTGTGAGCGGAGCGAATGGGGAATGCATGGTGCGATGAGTGATTGGGGGGAGGAGTGACTCCCGCCCAAGGGACCACGGGGTCAGAGTAAAGTGAGTTAGGGGGTTAGTTAAATTGAAAAATGGAAGTCGTTTTGTTGTTGGTGGGGAAGTAGGCTCGAAACCCATTTGGAGGGTGCAGGAGCCCTGTTGACGGGCTGGGAGCGTGGCTGCGAAAAGTGAGTATCGCTGAGTGGGTACCCTGGGCACCAGGCTAGTCGGCCGTGGTAGGCCAAGGGCCCATGGGGGGCCGGGATAGCGTAGTGGGCACGGGTGCGCCTGCTTGGTGCGGGGGCCCGGGGCGCCATTAGCCGCGTGGGCAGTGTTGTGGGCACGGGTGACCCTCGGAAAGGGGCCTGGGAAGCCAGCCTGCCACGTGTGCGTTTCAGGGGAGGTGCCATGGGGGGCACTCCCCGGTGTTTAGGGAGCTGGTAGGCTCGGAGGCAGTGTAGTGCCCGGGGGTGCCATAGCTGGAGATTCGGCAGAGGGTCGTGCCTGCCAAAGGGAGCCACGTGTCCCAGCCAGGAGACCGTGTGAGGGCACGGAGAGAAAATTGGGGGGCGAGGCCCGAAATTGTGAGGACACCAACACAGGCGACGGGAATCTGGGTTGATAGAACCAATAGTTTAAGCGAGAGGCGCTTGTTGAAATCCCCGGGGTAGTTTAACAGTTAAATGGTTAGGGTAGATAGGAAGTGTACCCCTCCGCACCATCCATCCCCTCGCTCTCGTTGTGGGCCGCTGGACCCACTTTGGGTTAGATCGCTGAACTCTGGGGAGGCCATTCTGAGGCTTGAGTTGGGCCTCGACACAGGACGTTAGCTCTCCCTTATTCCCCTCCGGGAAGGGAACGTAGGGGTTGGGAGTAGGCTAGGTGACAGGATAGGTGAGCCGAACAAGGACGATAAAGGGGGTTAGGGGACGATTTATAGTGGGGAAGTAGAAATAAAAACAACAAAAAAATAAGTTGGGGCTAAATTGGGGTTTGGATAAATTAAGGGAGTGGGTATGTACAGTGACAGGCAAAGGCGATAGGTTGGGAGGGAGACCGTAGGGTAGGTCCGAGCCCGTCTTCCGAGTGGCCAGCACCACCGCACTCCCTCCACCAACCTCCACTGAACAGCAAAGGCTGGCCAGCTTCATCTGCTGGCTGCGTTGCTGCAAGGCAAAGGCCGGCCCACTTCATCGGCAGCTGTTGTTTTGCTGCGAGGCCTGTGCCGGCTGGATCGTCTGCAGCTGCTGTGCTGCAAGGCCTGTGCCGGCCCACTTCATCTGCCGGCTGGCTGTTTTTCTTCAAGGCCTGTGCCGGCCAGTTCATCTGCCGGCTGTGTTTGCCTGCAGCGGCCTTCTTCTGCGGGCTGTGTTTGCCTGCTCACCTTTGCCATGCCATGCCCACTGCCCATGTTCACCAGCCCCGTTCAATTTTGCTTTGCCCCACCCCCCTGTTCATTGCCATGTGCGCCAGGATCAAGGCAACAGTTTGCAAGCTGCAAGAACTGCCCTGTTGGCAGCTACAACACGGGCCTGCACTGGCGGCCCGTGCACCGTGTTTGTGTTCATCCATCCATTCGTTGTGTTCATTGCGTGTGCCACTTGAGCTGGCACGGAGACTACGTTTGTGCGGCCCAGGCACCGTTGTTTTTCACTGCGTTCAGTTCAAAAGGGAAGGCCTTGGACTGCGTGTGAGCAGCCGGCCACGTTCCCTGTCACCTGCATTGTTTGAGCCAGAGACTGCATGTGAGCAGCCTGGCTCCCTGCTAACTGCTTTCTTTTTGCAGAGTTCATTGATCCTGGGCCATGGTTTAGTGTAAAATTTGTAAGTTAAGGTTAAGATGTACTGTAAATATGAGTGCGCCCCCGGCATGTTTGTCTTAGCGCTGGCAATTTTATTTAAGTCGTCCGTGTGAGTGAGTTTGTTTAGGTAGTTACTCAGCCCTTAGGTTATTTATTTTGGGGACACGAATACCATGAATGTCGCACTCAGGGATCCGTAGGTAAAATGTACTCGGGGAAAACTACACATGATGGCACACGAAAATTTGACGACTCGGGACGAGTCTGTAAAAAGGGGAGGGGGTAGTGTTGTGGTTGACCAAATTCGCAAACCACCATTCAGGTCCCTTAGGTGAGATATCTCTGTAAGTATATGTGTAGTTAGGCCCAAACCCGTTGTCTAGAGGGAATAAATGTCATTCACTCGGGCTGCGACTCTTCAGAATAGCCGTTTTTCTTTTACTATCTTAATTTTGGACCAGCCGCCATTATTACCACCACCAACCACGTCTCAACAGCCATCACACAACAACCACCAACCACAACGCCGCTTCACAACAACAACCACCAACCACAACGCCGCTTCACAACAACCACCAACCACAACGCCGCTTCACAACAACAACCACCAACCACAACGCCGCTTCACAACAACAGCCATGACCTTTACCGTCACAACTCGCCACCATCGCATCACCGTCATTCCCACGCCACTTGTGGGCGCCGATGCTGGACTCGTGTAGGGCGCGCACCGAGCAGCGTATTCAAAAACATCACAGACTTTCCGCAGAAAAACGGATCAAAAACGACTCACGCCCACTTCTGTTCCGTCCTATCGGTGAGCGAGGGGCGATTTGGCCCCGCCTCCAGGGCGTTGGAGGGCGGTCGCTATATGCAAATTCATGGATCAAAAAGCATTCACGCCCACTTTTCCTCGGTCCAATTGGGAGCCAGTTAGAGGTGAAGGGTCGGAGGCAAAGGGTCAAGGGTGAAAGAGCGAAGCCACGGGGCTTATATAAACGGCTGCGTTCGCCAGTCAAAGCAGTTCAGTTGGAAGTTGGCAGTTGTGCGGAGTTCAAGAGAGTCGTCGGTGGAGCTGGAAAGAAGTGGTACTAGTCAGAGTGAAGAAGATGGAGCTGTGGAGAGGTGACGGCGGCGAAGACGGACGAGGGGGTGCTCGCGTCGGTGCCGGGAGCTGCACAGGGAGAGGCCAGCAACGCGACCGAGGTGGAGGAGGAGACGCTCGCCGTGGGATCCGAGACAGGGTGATATCCTCCTTCCCCCGAGCATCAGCAACCCCCTCCTGTTTCCCCCCGCGCTGAGATAGTGCGACAAAGGGGGCCCCCTTCCCACCCCCTACCAGACACTGTCCGCGAGGCCCGCAGAGTTGAGGCACCACCGCCGCTCCACGTCTCATCATCAGACGGGTAGGCCCGACACGGTCTCGGCCCCAGGCCCACCTACCCCCCTCATCCTGGAGGGTGGTTCTCTTTTCTTTTGCTTTGGGAATATGTGTTGTCGGCGCCGTCTGTGAAGTAAAATTGTATAAGTGTTGCCGTGTGCCCGGTAGTCGGATAGATCTGCATTGTTGCATTTGCTTTTTGTGTAATATTGCATTGTCTTCTTCTTTTACATGTGCTTTTGGTGGAATTGTATATGTGTGCTTTCCGTTCATCGCGAAATAAATGTGCTTATTGTTGAACTGTTTTCCCGCTTCGCTTCGTCTTTTCTTTCATTGAATCTCCATCTTGCTTCACGTAAAGGGTTGGTCGTGGGCTAAAACGCCCGATAATTAATCGAACCGTCGAGGCCGACGAATAACACCGCTCGGTTATCCCGATAGTACGGAACGGGTCGCTTAAAGTGGCCCGTGTCCGAAGTCGACCTGCGGCGAGGTGCGATCGCCCGGTCTACCCTCTGTGTGGGTACTTAGGTAGGTCGAATTTGGCGAGCAACCCTATCCCACGCGGGGGCCGATTGGCACGATCGTGGTGAGACCGAAAGGTCCACCCGTGACTGGTTCCCGGCGTTAGTCCGAGAGGGTCACGACTGGATTGTCCGTCCGGTGGGCGACGTGCCGTGATTCGAGTTACGTGGCCGTCCGCACGCCGGCGGGCGCGAATCCGCAACAATACTAAACACCTGTACACATCCTCGCATTGAGGGTGCCTTTTGAGAGCATCCATCATGAACTTTTAAATAGATTCGGACATTTGCTTTAAAGTTTTGAAAAGTTCACGTTACTATTTAAAGATTATTCCATTTAATGTTTTGTAATTTCGTAAATACACGATTTTCTCGTCATGAACAGGAGCCTCCATGACGGGTCTCGCTATTGGCTCCATCAATGCATGTGACGAAATATCGGAAGTTGTTGTTATTGCCTTTAGGACGCGGCTCTTGGACAAATTTCTCCTTGTTCTCTTAACGACAGACACGTTCATGCATGTGAGAGCCGTCAGCCCAACAGAGGCTCACCCACCTGTTTCCGTCGACATTGACTCCCACCTTTTTCCATCAACGTTTGACACCCCGTTCAGCAGCTCTATGGATGCAAACTGGCTCTTTTTCGTATTGGGTTGAACATTGAGGTGATAATTGTTGATGTTTTATGAGCCCTTCACATTTTCGCTCGGTAATTCTGGCAAATTGCTCCTTTCTGCTATTCCTCCAGCACCACAAAAATGCCATCGTAGGCTCGGAATGATCGTGAGATAGGCGGTTTGTCACGTGCAACGATGCGCCAATAGGCAAGGTGGATTTGGCAGAAGTCTGCTTGAGGCTCCGTCCAGACGGGCCGCCAATAAAAAGGACGAGTGGACTGTTTTTGTCAGTCAGTTGGCGATAACTGGTTGCGGTTCTTGCAGCTTTGAGGGTTTTGTGACAACTTGTGTCAGTTGGTGACAGCTGGGCGATGGCTATTTTCAGCTCGTCAGTTCCAGTCGGATGGTTGATGCGCTGGTGACAGTTAAGTTTTTAAGAGCTGGGTGACGGCTATTTTCAGTTATAGTCAGACGGTTGCTCCAGTCAGTTCCAGTCAGATGGTTGGTGAGCTGGTGACAGTTGAGTTTGTCACAGTTGGTGACGGCCTTGCAGCTTCTCCCAGCTCCTAACAGCTGTCCATTGGTTGTGGCTCCTGGTGGCTCCTGACAGTGGGTGACGCTCGGACCGTTAATGCTGGTTCTGCTCGAGACCTGCTCTTGGCGTACCTGATTCTTGGCGTCCCTGGTTCCTGGGGGTGATGACGAGACGTCGATTGGCATTCAAGCCTGTTTGCGAGTGGGTGCACGGCAAGGCAGGAAGCTGGCGATGGACCAAGGCATGCTCACACATTTCGGGACGTTTTATTTGACATACGACGACTTCCACTTGGTGAGCGAGAGTGGATTTCTCTTCCCCCCTGAATGATCTTCTGGGTACCCTTGTCTCATGTTTAATTGTTAAGTGAGGAATATAATGATAAACATCTGCTCTTTGTCTCTTTTTCTATCAATGCAATTCTTTATTTGCTTGCAATTATTTTGATTGATTTGAATTTAGTTATTTTCACCACAAGGAAATAAAAAGTTCTTTTTATTTATTCTTTCCTTATTAATAAATTCCTTGTTGATGTTCCAACCTGTCCGTGCTTGTCCTTTCCTTCCATTGATCCAGCATTGTCCGAACCTCGATAAAATGGGAGGGAATTACCAAACGAATTGACCTGTCATAGTCGGCACGCACAAGCGGTTAAACGCTCGTCCGCCCCAATTAAAATCTAATCCAGATAAGATTGGTGCTTTACCGAGGGCACGCTCCCCATTTAGGAAGCAACGTGACCTCTCGTTAAACTGCAAAATTAGATGGTGGACACTGGAACTCGTGGTTACCTGATTGGTGTTCATGGTTCTAAAGCAACCCACCATACCACAAAGTTAATCGTGAGCGGTGGCCCCAGGTCCGGCTCTTCCGAGGACAAACGGGGATTCACCCCCCTCATAATACACTCGGTACCCATGGCCGGAACAATATATATATATATATATATATATATATATATATATATATATATATATATATATATGGAGTTGTCACTTAGAAGGACAGTACAACACACAGATGAACAAGAGGTGGGAGTGGAGGGGAAGTTGCAGCCAGAGGTACTCCTGGGGGTTAGGCAGTATGAGGTCATGCAAGGGCAGTGAGAATTGAGTTATTGATGTAAAGTGCAACTCCACTGCAGGGGCGTGGTTCAGGCCGATCAAATCGGAGGAGACAGTCACCGGGGAGAGACATTAAAGAGTTGGGGACATCCTGTGGAAGGAAGGATTCTGTTGAACAGATGTCTGGTTTATCAGCAGTGGATGGCTTTGCCGTTATCCTTATGTTAAATAGACGGCTTTGCCATTCTGTTTTAGTGCTTCTTCCAACTCTTCCATGAGTGGGGGTGGGATAGGTCATCAATGGTATCTCTGTGGAACATTGTTGAGTGTACAGTGGGCTATGTTGGATCTCCGGTTGAGAAGTTGTTGGAAATAGGCGTGCCATGTACTGAAAGATGTCATCTTTTCCTGTTGCCATCATACAGTGTTCTGACAATATGCTGATGTTCAGCTGATACAGGGCTGCATAAAAACCTTTTTGATTGTTGTGCTCAGCCAATATTTGTCTCTCCTCTGCATTGCTCACCCACCATGAGTTCTGTATTTGTCCGAGTTTGGTTCTCATCTGGTCCAGGACCTTTCTCTGCAACAAATATTAACACAGTAACCACTAAGTCTTGTTCCAGTTCTATAATTTATTATAACAAAACCAAACAAGACTTTGGGGAAACCCTGTATAAATACACACACTGTTTTTCATTGCTCAACATGACAACCACAACCACGAAAAAGAAACGCCATTAAAATGTTATGAAATAAGCCAATTGGAGGCCAACGCAGGCCGTAGAACCTGCAATCCAATGTGTATTTTAATGACAAGCCTCTTTCCACACACAATAACTTCAAATCATTTCCTTTTGTGTTGGAACCATTGACGATTACACGGTCGATGGTGTGAGTGCCACATCACACACGTTGCGATCGATGTGATGGGCGAGCGAGGAGGAGTCGGCCTTTTTGGTATGGGAGTGTGGGGGGGGGGGGGTGGTTAAAGAGAAAAAGAAAATGAGAAAGGCGACAAACAACATCGATAAACTATAATGTGGGGCATTTGCCTATCTTGTACAAGGAACACTATGTTATAGATAAAGCACCACACATCATATAACGTTTAATCATTACAAGCCATCCAACTACAAAGCTGTCGTCGTGTACTATAATTATTGACCACACAAATATATAAATGCCATTTTGAGGGGCAACATTAATTTTATCGTTAAAAGGCAATTTGATATCGCCATGCATTTTACAGTATCACTGTCATAATGAAAGCGACATGGTAAATGTTCTGCAATGATTAAACATTTGCTCAGGTCATCTAATGGAAATTGTTGCTGTTGTGGTTTTTTTGTTTAACCTATGATTCTCCTCCAAGCACAAAAAGGTGAATAATGTTGCAACTGTCAGAAAATTGACTCGAGGTACGTAGTTGTCAAAGGGACACAAAGTTGGCTGTATATGAGGAAGAATCACAAAGTTTTCTCTAAAGCCAAGAAGATTCATCCTCCACAAGTAAAATTGTTGTAAGATCCCTTGAATCTCTCCAAGCTTTTTTTCCAGAAAGTGAGAAAATTTCACTCAAGTCAAGTGAAAATGGTGTGAATTATTTCGCAGAAAGGTTGGAGTTGGAAGTGGAGAAGTCTGTTGATGTGATCTTCTTCTTGCATATGGCAGTTTGGCTGCCAGGTAGCTATCATTTTGTTGGGACATGATTATGCCACTGATGCTGCGCCTCTATACCAGTACACTGGTTCTCATTTTGCTGACCTCGGAAGGATGAGGGGCTGTCAACCCGACCTCGTGTTAATTCAGTGGCCAAAGAGGCCCCAACTCAGGACCCGAAGATCCCAAGTCAGCCACCCTAACCACTAAGCCAACACCAGGCTCTGATGTGATTGGGATATGCTTATGATTCATATCCAACATTTAAACATAATTACGGGAGGATGGAGTAATGCTGTACAAGAAACAGATACTCTAGGTCCCCTGCCTTTTTGATAGTATGAGGAATGTATCTGTATAATATGAAAACTAAATCTTGAACTGTTTTTGAAATATCATGTACACACGCCAAGTTACTGAGAGAGCTGCCATGGCAACATAATTCAGCCAATCACAGCCATTATATAATCAGCTTGAGATAATGTCATGAGGAATAGATATCTGCAATACGAAAGCAAATGTTCAACGTTTTTTGAAATATCACGCACACAAATGTACGTGGACAGATAGTCGGTCGGGTGATCCTCATTTCAAATGTCACCGTCTCCGACCTTGTCGGAGGGGCGGGGGACAAAAAATGGAAATATATATATATATATATATATATATATATATATATATATATATATATATATACATATACATATACATATACATATACATATACATATATATATATATATATATATATATATATATATATATATACATATACATATACATATACATATATATATATATATATATATTGTTGTGGTTACCAAATTCGCAAACCACCATTCAGGTCCCTTAGGTGAGATATCTCGGTAAGTATATGTGTAGTTAGGCCCAAACCCGTTGTCTAGTGGGAATACATGTCATTTATGCGTGCTGCGACTCTTCAGGATAGCCGTTTTTCTTTTACTATCTTTATTTTGGACCAACCGCCATTGTTACCACCACCAACCACAACATCAACCACCCACCGCGGCGCCGCTTCACGTCACACCTCGCAACCGTCGCATCGCCACCGTTCTTGCGCCGCTTGTGGGTACCGGTGTTGGACTCGTGCAGGGCGCGCGCCGAACAGCGTGTACAAAACCACGGATTTTCCGCTTCAAAAACGGATCAAAAACGACACACGCCCACTTTTGTTCCGTCCAATCGGTGAGCGAGGGACGATTTGGCCCCGCCTCCAGGGCGTTGGAGGGCGGTCGCTATATGCAAATTTATGGATCAAAATGCATTCACGCCCACTTTTTCTCGGGCCAATGGGGAGCGAGGTGAAAGGTCGAAGGCAGGGGGTCAAAGATGAGAGAGCGAAGCCACGGGGCTTATATAAGCGACCGCGTTCGTCAAGTCAAGAGAGTTAAGACTTCGCAGTCGGTGGAGTTGGGAAGAAGAAGCAAGAAGGAGTTGGTCGTCGTCGTGTGCGTTGGAGTCGGAGCAAAGGGGACGGAGCTGTGGAGAGGCGGCGAGGGCAGACGAGGGGGTGCTCGCGTCGTGCAGGGAGCTGCACACCAGGGAGGCCGACGGCGCGACCTGGCCGAGGTGGAGACGCTCGTCGCGGGACTCGAGGCAGAGTAGAAATCCTCTATACCCCGAGCATCAGCAACCCCCTCCTGTTTCCCCCCGCGCTGAGATAGTGCGACCAAGGGGGCCCCTTTTCCCACCCCCTACCAGACACTGTCCGCGAGGCCCGCGGAGTTGAGGCACCATCGCCGCTCCGCGTCTCATCACCAGACGGGTAGGCCCGACCCGGTCTCGGCCTCAGGCCCGCCTCATCCTTGAGGGTTCTCTTTTCTTTTCCTTGGTTTTGGGTATGTGTTGTCGGCGCCGTCTGTGAAGTAAAATTGTATAAGTGTTGCCGTGTGCTCGCGTAATCGGTATTAGATCTGCATTGTCGCATTTGCTTTTTGTGTAAAATTGCATTGTGTTTCTTTTCCTTTTCTATGTGCTTTTGGTGGAATTGAATATGTGTGCTTTCCGTTCATCGCGAATAAATGTGCTTTGTGTTGAACTGTTTCCCGCTTCGCTTCGTCATTTCTTTCATTGAATCCTCATCTTGCTTCACGTAAAGGGTTGGTAGTGGGCTGAATACGCCCGATAATTAATCGAACCGTCGAGGCCGACGATAACACCGCTCGGTTATCCCGATAGTACGGAACGGGTCGCTTAAGTGGCCCGTGTCGGAAGTCGACCTGCGGCGAGGTGCGATCGCCCGGTCTACCCTCCGTGTGGGTACTTAGGTAGGTCGAATTTGGCGAGCAACCCTATCCCACGCGGGGGCTGATTGGCTCGATCGCGGTGAGACCGAAAGGTCCACCCGTGACTGGTTCCCGGCGTTAGTCCGAGAGGGTCACGACTGGATTGTCCGTCCGGTGGGCGACGTGCCGCGATTCGAGTTCCGTGGCCGTCAGCACGCCGGCGGGCGCGAATCTGTAACAATATATATATATATATATATATATATATATATATATATATAATATATATATGCATATATATGCATATATATATATATATATATATATATAGTATATATATATATATATATATATATATATATATATATATATATATATATATATATATATATATATATATATATATATATATATATATATATATATATATATATATATATATATATGCATATATATATATATATATATATATATATATATATATATATATATATATATATATGCATATATATATATATGCATATATATATATATATATATATATATATATATATATATATATATATATATATATATATATATAGTATATGTATATTTGGTGGTCGCGAGACTACCCTTAGTCTCAGGTTTTCCGTCTGTCTGTATGTATGTAATGGACAGCTCTGGAGGCCAGAGGAGTCAACCGATTTGATGAAACTTGACTGGTAGGTTCATACCAGGATCTAGTTGTATGCTTTTTGAGCACCATTGCTATGGACAGCACCGTTGCCTAGCAACGGGACTTTGAAATGTTTGAAAAAATCCGAAGAATATTTTGTTTTCGAAAATCAAAAATTGGCTTCCGTGCTTTTATGCGCACTATAATCAACCTCTTTGTCAAAAAATTTCAGCCCGGTCCGTCAAAAACTGTATGACTGGTATGCAATTATATAGCGACCACCCATGTCGCCTACCGGCTTGCATAGATGTATGTGTATACAGTCACCAACTGACACTGTCGCCCAGCTGTCACCAACTAACACAAACTGTTGCAAAACTCTCAAAGCTGCAAGAACCACAACCAGCTATCGCCAACTGAGTGACAAAAACGGTCCACTCGTCCTTTTCTCGGTGGCCCTTCTGGACGGAGCCTCAAGCAGACCAGCCAAATCCACCTTGCCTATTGGCGCATCGTTGCACGTGACAAACCGCCTGTCTCGCAAACATTCCGAGCCTACGATACCATGTTTGTGCTGCTGGCGTATTTCTCTAAGACAGAGTTATTACCTTCGCATTCTGCAAAAGGTTATGTATTGGTCGCTGTGTATTTATTTATTTATTTATTTATTTGTGAATGTGTGTGTGTGTGTGTGTGTGTGTGTGTGTGTGTGTGTGTGTGTGTGTGTGTGTGTGTGTGTGTGTGTGTTTGTTTGTTATTCGCATAACTCAGAAAGTATTAAACCAAATCGCTTGAAATTTGGTGGGATGATGGGTTATTGTCCAAGGAACATTTGATTAGATTTTGGGAGCGATCGGGTCAAAGGTCAAGGTCAAGGTCACGGAAAGGTCAAATTCGTATTTTTACCATAGCGCGGTCAATTTTGATCTAATTGGCATGCAACCGATGCCAAAATGTTCAGAATTCATTGCCCAATCTTGTGATGGCTGACATTACACAATTACGTGATTACCCTTGTTAGCGGTTGGGGGTCAAATGTCAGTGGGGTCACGACCTTTCAAAATATGCGGTTTTTGTCATAACACGGTCAAATCAAAACCGACTTGCATGAAACCAACACCAAAATGTTCACTGTTCTGTTCCCCCCACTCTCATGCGAAGAACAAAAAAGTAGCGGAGGCGAAGGTATGCGCTCTACCAAGTGCCCATTCTAGTTTACATATGTATATGTGTATGTATATATGTATATATGTATGTATATATGTATATATATATATATATATATATATATATATATATATATATATATATATATATATATTGTGGATCTCGCCACTCTGGCGTGCGGGCGACTGCTTTTAGCTAATTGAGGCCGCGCTCACCCACCGACCGTGGCAATCCCAGTCGCAGCTTTCGGATCAATGCTGAAATCCAGCTACGGGTGTGTTTTAACCACACCGTAGATCAGCAAACTTTTCTGTCCACGCGCTACAGGGTTGATCGCCGAATTGTCGATGTACCTAATTATTCGCGCAGACAGAAATGCCGAGGATTTACACCTCAAAGGAGCCTGCACGAAAACGAGCCTCTTTTAAGCAGCTCGTTCCGTTTGCGATTTGCCGAGCGGTTTATTATCGCCAAGCCCCGTCGGACCCGATTATCTTATCGGTTATAAAAACCAGCTAATATTCCGAACGCAATTACGACAGCTCAATGGAGGAAGGGACGCAACGAGCAGGAGAATAGTCAACAAAAGGGGACATTTATTTAGAACACATGCACGCATGCAGTCAGGGCAATGAATGGGGGTAGGGACAAGACACGAACAAACAAAAGAACTACAGCCGTTCTATTTATTATTTACACAATCACTTGGTGAGTTCACGACTTAAGGACAAGGCGCCACAACTTTCATGCAAAGAAAACCCCAGGAAAGGAAAGGGTAGAACAGGACCCGTAGGCCTTTAATGTTTCTGCAGAGCTGTGAAGACAGAAAGAGCTCCGCGAGACCGTGCAGGTTACATGCCACCCTCGTGGTGACACGCTGGACGACCCCCGATGTCTCGCCGTCAACACGGCAGCTGGTGTGATGGCGACTCGGTTGGTCCGGGCCTTGCCGTGCGGCCTGGTCGATCGGGCCAAGCCGACGACGCCTCAGAGGAGCGAACAGGCCTTGCTCTTTTAGAGTTGATGCTCTCTTAAGAGCCCGCTCACTCCTCAGCGTCGTTCGGACTGTCCCGGGGCCCGATCACCTCGGACTGTTATGTCGCTGGTTGGCGAATTCGCCGGCTGCCTCCACCGACCAACAGCCCTGCACTGGACTCGAACCTCTCCCGGACTCCAAACTCCGCTGCGCTCTGACGAGCAACAGCCCTGTAACGGACTCGAACGTTCTCCGGAGTGCAACGGAGTTCTCCCGGACTCCAAGCTCCGCTGCGCTCCGCTCCTCAACTCAACTCGACTGACTCCTCTCCTCAACCCGACTGCTGGCTTGGTGTCCCAGCGCGCCCTTTTATGGGGTCCGGGGGTGCGTTTGGTCTTTTACCTTCTTCCTCTCACCGCCTGCTGGCTCCGCCCTTTTGCCATTTTGATCCGATCTCGCCGCCAAACGTGGAGAAAGCGGACGTGGTTGAGATCACCGGCCCTCACCTCCACTAAGGAATCCCCGCGCCTGTCGGTGGAGATGCCGTTTATCTGTGGAATGCCGTTGCTGGCGAATAGATGGTGGCGTTTGTGGAGATGAAGGTGAGGAGACGTTGTTCGTTTGTGTTGTTTGTTGGGGAAAAGATGGTGGCGTTTATGGAGATGAAGGTGAAGAGATAATGTTGTCGTTTGTTATGGCGAAGGTGGTGAGACGTTGGCGGTTGTGGCGGAGGTGGTGAGGAGATGATGTCGTTTGTTATGGCGAAGGTGGTGAGATGTTGACGGTTGTGGCGGAGGTGGTGAGGAGTTGATTGTTTGTTTGCCAAAATAAAGATATTAAAAGAATAACGGCTAACTCAAAGATTCACAGCCCGTTAGACATCGCTGGGGAAATCTATCTGGACACACACTTATTGACATAACTGATCTTCGGGGTACCTGAATGGTGTTCTGTGAATTTCCACAACCGTAACAGTATATATATATATATGGTATATATATATATATATATATATATATATATATATATATATATATATATATATATATATATATATATATATGGTATATATATATTGTTGTGGTTGACGAAATTTGCAAACCACCATTCAGGTCCCGTAGGTGAGATATCTCTGTAAGTATATGTGTAGTTAGCCCAAACCCGTTGTTTAGAGGGAATAAATGTCATTCATTCAGGCTGCGACCCTTTTAGATAGCCGTTTTTCTTTTACTATTTTTATTTTGGACCAACCGCCATTACTACCACCACAACCACCACCAACCGCATCTCGACAACCACAGCCACCTTCTCCAGAACCGCCTTCACAACATCCACCTTCTCCACAACCGCTTTCACACACCAACCACCAACCTCAACGCCGCTTCACAACAACAGCAACGCCAACAGCCACGACCTTTACCGTCACAACTCGCCCTCGCAACCATCGCATCACCGCCATTCCCGCGCCGCTTGTGGGCACCGATACTGGACTCGTACAGGGCGCGCACCGAGCAGCGGGTGCAAAAACACCAGCCTTTCCGAGAAATCGGATCAAGAATGATTCACGCCCACTTCTGTTCCGTCCTATCAGCGAGCGTGGGGCGATTTGGCCCCGCCTCCAGGCGCGTCGGAGTATAATCGCGATATGCAGATTCGCGGATCAAGAATGATTCACGCCCACTTTTCCTTCGTCCAATGGGCGAGCGTGGCTCCGCCCCCGAGCCATTCCTGATCCAAAAATCTGCATATGATTTCTCCTGTCAGACTATAAAGCACTGAGCGCGGAGCGAATTGAGGCAGTTGGAGGGAGTTGAGAAGAGGAGGCAGTTGGGAAGAGTTGAAGAGTTGAGAAGAGGAAAGAGTTGGAGAGTTGTGGCGGTGGCGAAATCAGTCGAGAGAGTGTCTGTCGGGGTCCGGAGAGTCTGGAGAAGCCAAGAAGCTTTGTGGAGGTCTGCGCTCGTGTCAGAGTCGGGAGCTGCGGAGAGGGGAGGCCGGGAACGCGGTCGAGGTCGCAGTGGAGTCGCTCATCGCGGGACCCAAGCCAGCCAGATATCCTCATTCCCCCGAGCATCAACAACCCCCTCCTGTTTCCCCTGCGCTGAGATAGTGTGAGAAGGGGGCCCCGTTCCCACCCCATTCCAGGCAGTGCCAGCGAGGCCCGCGGAGTCGGGGCGCCGCCGCCATTTTGCGGCTCATCACCAGATGGGTAGGCTCGACGCGGTCTCGGCCCCAGGCCCGTCTGCCCCCTTGTCGATGAGGGTGGCCCCTTTTTCTTTTGCTTTGGAGTATATGTGTTGTCGGCGCCGTCTGTGAAGTAAAACTGTATAAGTGTTGCCGTGTGCTCGGTAGTCGGTAGTAGATCTGCATTGTGTTTCTTTTGTTGCAATTGCTTTTGGTGCATAATTGTTGTGTTTCTTCTTTTGTTACATTTGCTTTTGGTGCATAATTGTGGTAATTGTATATGTGTGCTTTCCGTTTGCCGCGGAATAAATGTGCTTTATGTTGAACTGTTTTTCCCGTTTCGCTTCGTCTTTTCTCTAATTGAATCTCCATCTTACTTCACGTAAAGGGTTGGTCGTGGGCTAAATACGCCCGATAATTAATCGAACCGTCGAGGTTGACGATAACACCGCTCGGTTATCCCGATAGTACGGAACGGGTCGCTTAAAGTGGCCCGTGTCCGAAGTCGACCTGCGGCGAGGTGCGATCGCCCGGTCTACCCTCCGTGTGGGTACTTAGGTAGGTCGAATTTGGCGAACAACCCTATCCCACGTGGGGGGGCCGATTGGCACGATCGTGGTGAGGCCGAAAGGCCCACCCGTGACTAGTTCCCGGCGTTAGTCCGAGAGGGTCACGACGGGATTGTCCGTCCGGTGGGCGACGTGCCGCGATTCGAGTTACGTGGCCGCTCGCACGCCGGCGGGCGCGAATCCGCAACAATATATATATATATATATATATATATATATATATATATATATATATATATATATATATATATATATATATATATATATATGTATATGAAAATAACTCTGTGTTAGAGAAAACACAAATGGAATATATATGTTGATGCACAGGGTTAGTTTAATATAGTGATATTGCTCCGGTCGCCGCGTCCGGATAACTCCAGATGAGTTTGGTGAGTCGCTAAGTGCCCATGATAGCCAATCATCCCAGGAACTTTTTACCGGCTCGCACGTCCAGAGCTGTGTTACCATATCAGGTGAAGTATCCGGTCTGAATGAGTGTCATGCCGGCAGTCACATGCAGATCTTATTAATTGCCCGAGCGAAACCAAGTCACATGACCGCAATCTTATTTGTTGGCTCAATCTCTCGATCAATCGATCACTCAGCTGCCATGTGCCACCATTACGATGAGCAGGATGAGTCAGGAGACAATTTGTTTTGTACATGTATTCAAAGTATCGCACATATATACAAGTCTTTCACAGAGCATATTTACAAGGCAATCAAACATTCCAGTTACCCCTCCGCATGCACTCATGCCTTCAGATATCTGAGAATCAGTTAATTTATCAATTTACGATTGGGGCTCCATGCATCCGTTGAAGAAAAGAGACAAATAAAGAGTTGAGGTGTATGGCTCGGACCACTTAAAACCTCGCGACAGCTCTGAAGAGAAACCTCCCAGTTAGTGGCACAGCCAATGGCTCACGAAGGGTCAGCCTGTGCTCTCTTCTCTAGGGTGTGCAGCACTGGTCTCGTGCAGCATGGCTTGTCACGAGTCCTCAGGAGGTCAGAGCAGGTGCAGTAGGGCAATCGGCAAGCAAGCAAGCCCAGTGGGTGAGAGACCAAGCAGCCAGCAACGTTCCAACAGTTAAGTCTGTTGAATAGTTAAGTCTGTTGAATAAACAGTAATCTCCAATCTCAAGCACGTCTCAAAGGTCAAGTGCGTCTCAAAGCGCATCCCCAAAGTGAAGAACAAGCGTGAAATCTCTGGTCTGTGAAGAAGTGTCTCGAGACGCAGACAGACAGACTGAATGCTCGTGTGTCTCACCTTTTATATCCACCTGTCCTCACGGCCAACCGACCTTATTGGCCTCAAAGTCCAAACCATCTCCTCACTGCCCGCGATTGGTTCCGAGTGGTGGATCCAGATGACCTACCCCGAAGATTGATCCACCATCGACTGGTTGTGCAGCCCCATTGATCCAAATTTCTATCCCGTCACAGTTTGGTGACATATGGCTGGTTCTACCCAGTTTTAGGCGATGTATCACATGGCAAGTTTGCAGTCAGATGTGACTCGTCCAGTGGCGAAGGCTGAAATAGGTGACTCACGTGGTTATAACCAGTTCAGTTTTAGGGAAAGAGGAAGCAAGAGAAAGAAAAGAAGTAAGAGTGTCTTGCACTGTAGAAGTGAGAAAGACAGACAAAGAAAAGGATAGATGCAGGAAATGAACAAAAAAGGCCATCCATCTAATACACGCGCCACACTTATTTATCCACATTTATTTAGAACGCATTAAGTTTGGTGTTGGCTTAACGGTTAAGAGAGCTGGCTTAAGATCTGAGGGTTGAGAGTTTGAGCCCCTGTCATCCTGTTAAATAACACCAGGTGGGTTGACTCAGCATGTCATCCTTCTAAGGTTGGCAAAATGAGTACCATCTTGCTGGAAACAAGGGGAACTGCATCTGTGGCACAACCATGCTCCCAGCAACGATGCAAGCAGCAGCCACAGGTGCAAATGAAACAAGTTAAAAAGACAAAATGTCATAGCCCCATTGTTTTACTAATTTTGCTGTACGAAGTTGAATGGCAAGTCCATAATTATGTACAACTAAAATGGTCACCTGTCTTCCAGTCGGCCATCTTTGATCATGCTGCAAAATAAAGTGACGTGCATATGTATGCCATCATGTACTGTGCTTGTGCCAAGTTTGAACATGCATGTCTGAGAAATGGTTGAGGACACATTTAAGTAACAAAATGGCCACCAATTGGCCATTTTGGATCTGATCTCGAAAGGAAATGCCATGCATCATTCCTAATCGGTTTACCAAGTTTGAGCAGCATCGGTCTTTGCATGTTCAAGAAACGGTTGAGGACGTGTTCAACATAGGGGTGTTTTTACAACTAAAATGGCCGCCAGTCGGCCATCTTGGAACTGATCCTGAAAAAAAAAATGACATGCATTTGTAATCCATCATTCCTTATCTGTGTGCCAAGTTTGAACAACATCGCTAAATGCATTTCTGAGAAATGTTTAAGGACGTGTTCAATATGGAATTTTTTTTTTTTAAACAACTAAAATGGCTGCCAGTTTACCAGTCTGCCATCTTTGATCAGATCGCAAAATGAAGTGAGGTACACATGTATGCCATGTATATTACTTGTGTCAAGTTTGAACAAAATTGGACCATGCATGTCTGAAAAATGGTTGGGGAAACATTTAAGTAACAAAATGGCCACCAGTCAGCCATCTTGAACCTGATCTCGAAAAAAAATGAAGTGTTTATGGAAGCCGTCATTCATTACCTGCATGCGAAGTTTGAACAATATTGGTAAATGCATGTCCGAGAAATGGTTGAAGACATGTTCAACACCGAGTTTTTATTATAACTAAAATGGCCGCCAGTTGGCCATTTTTGATCACATCGCGAAACAAAATGATGTGCATCTGTAGACCATCATTTGTTGTCTTTGTGCCTGTGGTACTGGGAGTTACATGAATATTAATGAATGCATGATGAACCGGAACTGATGAAGCGGAACCGAGAGTGATGTCAGCGGGCTGTCGAGTGAGTGGAGCAGGAGACGCCATTATAAACAGTTCAGCTGAAGGACCTATTTGTGGGCTGACTTTACTAAACAACAGTGCCAAGTACAAATAAAATCGATCCATACATGTCCGAGATGTGGTTGCAGACGCACACACGCACATACACGAAAATCGAGACCAACTCCATGAACCCCCGTTTCAGACCAAGTCCAACGGGGGCTGAATAACAATAACAGGCGGGATGAGACATCAATGTATGTGCTGTTCCAACAACATATTTAACTAAACAGATACAGTACTTTGAAATAATTATCATTATACTATCGATGCACTTTTTTTTAACCCACTCACAGTCACAACCACAACAACATTTACTATTAATCATGTTTGGGAGGAAAAGGTGGGGGGGGGGAGTGTGAGTGGGAGTTGTATGGGCTGGGAGTGTTATTACGTTAAGTATATATTCAGCTCACCTGGAACGTCGTTCCGGGGAGCTTATGGGATGGCGCGTCGGTTCTGCTGAAATGTCATGACAACGTTTGTCACCCGTGATGTACCAAAGATTGTTCACAGCATTAAAAAAAATCGTGGTCGAGGAGGTTTACAGGGTGGTTGCCCCCCAATCTAATAATTATATCCAAACTTTTCCCTCAATTCCCTGACACAGATCAGGGCTGGCACCGTGCACACGACGCCGCCTTTGATAAATGGCCACGTGCTTAATGGCGGCGGACCCACTTGCAGTCCCGGGATAATTTATTATCGCACATGGAGCAGGGCATGAGTGGCACACGTCGTGTTTGTGTCTGCGCATGTGTTACCATAGCATCTTACTGTCGGTCTTCGCTGACCACCATGGGTGTCTTCCATAGACGGCGAGCGTCCGCTCGCCTCTCTGCCAGTGAGGCTGTAGACACACAGAGGCGCGCTGTGTGGCTTTGGCCACATGGCTTACAAACAGGCAGCGCATTGACCGGCGCTGACCGTCAGTCACCGGGATGGCCCGGAAGTTCGGTGCAGGGTGATTTGTGTCCCAGTGCTCAGAGCGAGACGATTCCGCAGCTTGGAACCATCTGGCCGGAAGTAAAGTGTAGCCACTTATGGTCATGGCGGCCGGCCCATGTGCTGGCTGGGGCCCAATCAGAGTGCCCGATTCAGATGACGACATCGCTTCGGGTCGTCACCCCCGCCCACACCATGGGATCTATAAAATGACGAGTCGCGGGGCGGTAGCAGTGTCGTTCCTGCTCACCGCTCCTGTCTGCTCATTCTGGGCTAGTGGTCGTCTTTCCTGTGCTGCATTCCTGTCTGCTGGTGGATTTCAGTTCCAGCTCCAGCTCCAGCTCCAGATGCAGTTCCAGCTCGAGTGCCAGTTCATGTCATCGTTCTTGCGCACCGCTCCTGTCTGCTCATTCCTTTCAGCTTGTCTTGGTATCTGGGATTTACAACCTACCCATTCGCCTGCTGGCTCTGCCCTTCTTTAGCAATTCACCTGCTGACTCCGCCTTCTGTCCAGAATTGTGCCCAATAGCCAAGGAGACTGCTTGGGCAGCACGAACGCTCTGCACAGAGTGTGTTCCCAATGGATGAACGGACGAACCTGGATGTTGTGTGCATTACTCGGATCCGATTCTGAAATCCGCAACGCAATATGTACATATATATATATATATATATATATATATATATATATATATATATATATATATATATATATATATATTTGTACAAGTATATATTTGTACAAGTATATATTTGTACAAGTATATATTTGTACATATATATATATATATATATATATATATATATATATATATATATATATATATATATCACACACAGGGTGTCACAAAATTCTGGAATCATAGGTTAATTGTTTTTTTTTCTTGTTTTTTTTTGAGGATAGAACCAATGAAAATGAATTACACTATGCAAGACAAAGCTGAACACTCCTCTTATATGCCAGAAGTTTAAGCCAGAGAGAAACTTGTCAAGTATTCCATCGTCGACATCCACAAAAGCTCATGCCTCAACAAGGAACAGTATTAAAGTTAATGAAATGATTTCATGAAACTGGAAGTGTGGCAGATAAATGTAAAAACAAAAACATGAAAACAACAAGAAAAGAGCAATCAGACATTGAAGATCCTTGCCAGGACTTCTTTTGAATGGTGGATTTTTAGAGTTTTAGGATAAATCCAATATGGCTGCCAAACCAACCTTTAGTTCCTCATGGACAGGCGGTCATACGTGTAAAGTTTTGCCTTGATCTGTTGAGCCACTTCAGAGAAAAAGATTTTTGAAGGTTTAAAAAAAACAAAAAACAATATGGCTGCCGAATCACGTGACCAATGACGTCATGATTTTTTTTTTTCCTGTGAACCATTTTATTCCTAGATGACCCTCAAAATTTTTCATACTGATCGGATGTGGCGTTCTACATTTGCAATTATGACGTCATAACAATGGCACCTATGACATCATTAAAAAAAATCACACTCATTCCCCATGAGGAGTACTTGATATGTGCCTCGTTTCAATTTCTTCTTTTGTGCAGTTTCATAGATAAAGAGGTCCAAATTTTTCCCGTTTTCCAATATGGCTGCCTCACCACGTGACCTATGACAACATAATTATCATTAAAGCATTCTTCATGAGAAGTTGCACCAATGATGAAAATTTCGTCTTAATCCGACAAGCGATTGCAGAGAATAACACGAAAGTTCTGGGCGGACAAACAAACAGACAGACAGACAGACAAAAGGACCCGAATGCAATACGCTCTCCTTCGGCGAGGGTAAAAATACACAATTAACCAATGATTCCAGAGTGTTGTTACACCTTGTATGTGTGTATACATGTACATAGATATATGTGTTTACATATATATATATATATATATATATATATATATATATATATATATATATATATATATATTGAACATACATAGATACATATACATAGATGTATATACATGTACAAACTGTAGATGGATGTATCATATGCATATACATGGATAGATGTATATGTATGTATGTATGTATGTATATACATAGACGAGGCAGCAGGGCACAGATAGTCCCATTACAGCACTTGCTGCATGACCTCTTCGCAACAAGTGCTGTCTGACACACAAACACATTGTCTCTGGCCGGCTAGCCACCAGTTAGGATGTTTGCAGTCAGCAAGCATAAATTTATGTTTAATTTAAACAAGCAGATCCACCCTATAAGTGGGATACAAAATGTAAATTGTTCAGCCTGGTGGATGGATGTGCTCTGCCGAGTGCCGTTCAGGTTTGTTCTTGGTTGTCACAGTGCTGCAGAGAGGGCACCTATTTTTCCCAGAGGTAACTTGCAGTCTCGTGGGTGGATGGAGATATAATCCTGCATCCTGTCTATAACGTTCCAAAATGGCCACAATGACAGACATGAACTGAAGACACTTTTATGTACTTATGAAATCAATCTACCACATTGCAAACATTACAAGTAGAAGTAGTGGTACATTCAAAGTATACCACCCCCGTGCCAAATAAATAAATAACAAATCCTCCAGTGCGCGACATCGCCGGGGCGCCTTCGGTGCCCGGCGATGCAACCTTGCAGCACATGGAGTCGGAATTGAGAGGGAGTGATGTACAATAATTGATTGATTTTATTTAATTAGTTGCATAATGAAAAAATAAAATAAATAATAATCGTAAAATAATTAATTTCTCAATCAATTGCCAATAGCATACCGAAACCACCACCGTTTCATCCAAATCTGTAACTTTTTGAAAATCAAGTAATTCATTGAAAAATGAATAATTAATCGATTAATTTATGAATCAATTTATCAAAAATACTCTTTACAGACAAATCACTTGTTCACTGTCGTGTCCAAGTATCAGTTTCCTCGCTCAAAAGGTGCCTGAGATATTGCCCAGATGAGAAAGAAAAATAAGGAATTAATAAAATAATAATAATTAAGTAATAAAAAATTAATTGATTCATCAAAAAATAAAAAGTAGCATTTTTGGCCAAAGCACATCTACACCTATGACCCCAAATTTCAGCTTCCGAGCTCAAAGGTTGGCTGAGATATTGCCCGGAAAAGCAAACAAACAAGAAAACGGAGTAAAAATCGAGTGCTCCCTTCCTTCGGTGCCTGGCAATGACATCATGCATCGCCTGGATATGGAATTGGGAAGCAGCGGTGCACAACAAAGTTTATCCCATATTCAATGATTGTAACATATCCAACATGACCTTTCTCCACTCTGATGAGTAGCTGTCTGTACGTATGTATTGATTCGATAATGTTTCTCTCACCAGGTTGTTATAGTTATCGACAGGCAGTGGGAAGGAGAAGGGTAATTATACGGCTAGATAGATGTGAC
Organism: Eptatretus burgeri; assembly: GCF_056783735.1. NCBI lineage: Eukaryota > Metazoa > Chordata > Myxini > Myxiniformes > Myxinidae > Eptatretus > Eptatretus burgeri. The sequence continues at coordinate 14,545,067 of NC_140962.1, read as the reverse complement.
CTCATGGCTTAGGGTGCGGTTTGGCCTGGGCGTTTCTCTAATTGCTTTGTCACACACAAGTGTGGCCTGTGTCCGAGATTTAGCTTCTCGCGTCGACTGCCACACCGCCCGTGGGCCAGATCGGCAATGCGGCATTTTGCTGATTGCTGGATTGACCTCAATTGTATACCACAGCAATTCATCATCGCTCGAGCAGCCCTGCAACGTTTGCATGGGTTGGTGGATGCTCTGGATGATGAATGGCACCAAATCTCTCGACAAATCATCAGAATACTAATCCACACCATGGGACAACGATGTTTACCTTGGATCGATACTCCAAGGTGAAATGACATGTGACTAATGACTGCCTACTTTCAGTTGCATACCTATTATAACCTGATGTGCATCACACACAATGCACACAGGTAAGACACACTTTTTACATGTGATTTAATCGATTAAATTGCTTTCAAAAAAATTATAAATCAATAATTGTTTCAATGAATGATATATTATCATACTGTGTAATTCACAAAGCATAATGTGGTCTGACGTCGAGGAAAAGCCTGGTGTTGGCTTAACCGGAAAGGTGGCTGGCTTAAGATCTTTGGGTCTTGAGTTTGAGCCCCTGTTGTGCCACTAACATAACACCAGGTGTGTTGACTCAGCCTGTCATCCTTCTGAGGTCGTCAAAATGAGTACCAGCTTACTGGTAACATGGGCACTGCATTCGTGGGCACTGAATCAATGGCACAGCTGCACTCCCAGAAATGATGCAACCAGCAGCCGCAGGCTGCATACGAAACGATAAACATTGAGGAAAATATTTTGGATATATTTTCCACGCAAACCACCCTCTCTCATCAATGTACCTGGATGTATGGTGTTTAAGGCTTGACATCCTCTCAAGACAAAGGTCGTTTAATGAGAGAACAATTATTGAATGGCTTCATAAACTGCCAGGCAAACATGTCAGAGGATTTGAAAATCAGCAAAGTCTGTGGTCCAGGATAAGTGGAAAAATATTGCTCAGTGACATGGTTACCTCCACCACCGAAGGTGAAGGAGGTTATGCTTTCACCCCTTTCTGTGTTTGTTTGTTAGTCTGGTTGTTTGTTTGTTCATTTGAATGCAGAATATGTCAAAAAGTTGTGGACGGATTCAGACCTAGTTTGGTGGACATGTTGTGTGTGTGACAAGGAACAATTGATTCAATTTTGGTGAAGATCCAGTTCCGGATCTGGATCTGATTATTTTAAAAGTGATTCTTCACCATTGAGATCGGGCAAAACCAATATATATATATATATATATATATATATATATATATATATATATATATATATATATATATATATATGTATATATATATATATGTATATATATATATGTATATATATATATGTATATGTATATATATATGTATATATATATATATGTATATATATGTGTGTATATATATATATGTATATGTATATATATATGTATATATATATATATGTATATATATATATATATGTATATGTATATATATATGTATATATATATATGTATATATATATATATGTATATGTATATATATATGTATATGTATATATATATATATATATATATATATATATATATATATGTATATATATGTATGTATATGTATATATATATGTATATGTATATATATATATATATATATATATATATATATATATATATATGTATATATATATATATATATATATATATATATATATATATATATATATATATATATATATGTATATATATATATATATATATATATATATATATATATATATATATATATATATATGTATGTATATATATATATATATATATATATATATATATATATATATATATATGTATGTATATATATATATATATATATATATATATATGTATGTATATATATATATATATATATATATATATATATATGTATATATATATATATATATATATATATATATATATGTATGTATATATATATATATATATATATATATATATATATATATATATATATATATATATATATATATATATATATTTAGAAGAACACATATTAGCCTGGTGTTGGCGCAGTGGTTAGGGCAGCGGCTTGGGATCCAAGAGGTCCTGAGTTCAAGCCCCATTGGGCCACTGAATTAATACACCAGGGGGTTGACTCAGCCTGTCATCCTTCTGAGGTCGGCGAAATGAGTACCAGTGTACTGGGCCGGTGTATACCCCGGTTAAATTAGGTGTACCATATCCCTGGGTCGAAAGAGGCGACCAGGGTTGCGTCAGGAAGGGCATCCGGCGTAAAACATGTGCCAAATCACAATGCGGATCATACGGATGATCCGCTGTGGCGACCCCTAACGGGAGCAGCCGAAAGAAGAAGATATATATGAACACACATATATATGTATGTATATATATATATATATATATATATATATGAACACATATATATATATATATATATATATATATATATATATATATATATATATATATATATTTAGAATGTCTGCTGCTTGACCTTGTTCTTATGAACCACCGTCGTTGAAATTTTTAGGATGGAAGCAACGTGACGCTCACTGTATCACTCTGCCAGTAAAGCCAGAATTGAGCCCTTCTTTTCCTCACTCAAAACTTTTCTTTTCAACTCTTTTGGCATGGTCAATAGTTATTTTTTTGATTCCAATTACTTTTGAGGTACTACTCGCACTTTTTTTGCCATTCAGATGGTCCTATTGCAAGATGATAGTGATGACCACAGCAGTAGTTTTTATCCTTTTCCTCGTTAAAAAGATTCGGTTCAGGTGATCACCTAATCAGTAACTCACGAAGTTGAATGAGGTGTGCCTGTGTTGGAATTAAACAGACACTGGAATGGAATGGCTGCCATACGTGAAGACATGGTGATTTAAATTTTTTTTGGAGTGGTCTCTTATTTTTTTCCAGAGCTGTATGTGTATATATGTATATATATATATATATATATATATATATATATATATATATATATATATATATATATATATATATCTATCTTTATATATATATATATATATATATATATATATATATATATATCTTTATATATATATATATATATATATATATATATATATATATATATATATATATATATATATAAATATATTTGTGTATGTTTATATATCTATGTGTGTATATATATATATATATATATATATATATATATATATATATATATATATATATATATATATATATATATATATATATATGTATTGATATGTGTGTATGTATATGCAGACATATGTATATATTATGTATATTAGGGTGTTCCAAAAAAATGAAAGTTTGATTTTTGCTGCTCCCTGATTTTCCCTTTGTTCCAATACCCCATCAGAACTTTTGGGTCAAAAATGAACAAAATTCCATGATATTTAGGGGTTCCTCAAGTTGGCACAATTATGGAGAGGGCATTTTGCACTTCAATGTCAAAAAGCTCATCTCGGTCTCCTTGGAAAAACTATTCTTTCATCCTATATGACTGCTGTGGTTTTTGAAAATATCAAACAACCATATTAATTGTGAAGTGTACTGCGTTGTGCATATTCGACGGCAAGTTGTCAGTTACAGTTTGGCAAACTTCAACAATATTGTGCCAACTTGAGGAACCCCTAAACATCCTCCAATCTGCTTCATATTTGGTGTGTATGTTTCTACTGTCAAATGGAACAAAGGCACACCCAGGGAGCATGAATATTCATACTTTTATTTTTTACCCCCTATTATGAAGCACCCTAATGTATATATGTGTATGTATATGGATGTATATATGTGTATGTATATGTATATATATGTATCCATATATGTATATCTATATATTGTTACGGAAATAGCCCTTATTGGACGACTAAATAGAGGATTAGCTCAGATCCCCCATTAAATGCATGTTTAGCTAGGTTGTGTGGTAAAATGGACGTTACATGTGTGTCGGGAGATGTAAGAGGCTGTTTTATGGTTTGTGCGGTGGTGGTGGAACGAGAGCTCCCTCTTCTTCCTCCCCTTCCTGGACGAGGCCCCGCCCAGTCGGCTGAGAGGGTGTGGCCAAAAAGAGGAAGTGAAGCTCAGGGGAGGAGTTTGTCGGCTTCGCGGAGAGAGGCGTGCTCGTGTGTCGAAACGAGCGAACGAAAGAGAAACTTGAGAGAAAGAGTGCTGTGTATGAAGAACAGTCGGGCTCTCGAGTCGTGCTCGTGTGTCGAAACGAGCGAACGAAAGAGAAACTTGAGAGAAAGAGTGCTGTGTGTGAAGAACAGTCAGGCTCACGAGGCGTGCTCGTGTGTCGAAGGGAGCGGTCGCTCTAGAGGCGTGCTCGTGTGTCGAAGCGAGAGAAATGAAGGCTTCGTAAAAAGGTTCAGTGTGTGGAAACAGTCGCTCTCGAGACGTGCTCGTGTTTTGAAGCGAGCGAAAGGAAGAGAGGCGGCCTGCACGTCGAATCGGTGATCGACTCTTATGAGGAGGTGATTCTGCTGTAAGAGAGACAGCAGCCGGCTTTGAGAGGCGAGCGTGGAAAAGGAAAGAAAAGGTGATTCTACAGAGAAAGAAACTGAGAGGACGGAGTTGAGAAATTGGGCTTCGAGGAGGGAAGGCAAGAGAGGAAACGACGGAGCCTCTGACGGTCCCTGCTCACACCAACGGCTCGACATGTTTACCGATCCTCTTGCCGGAGCCCGGCACCTCGATTTGGGCCTTGTCTGGTGAACAGGCCAGACCTGGATTTATATGCTGGACCTTGAGAGAAATCAGCTGAGGCCCATCGTCCACCTTACGCGGGGTCAGAGCGCGCGGAGACCGCGTGCGTTGCGGAAAGGAAAGAGTGCGGCGCCGCCATCTTGCCACGCGGCGCGTTCGAGCTGGGGCTCGAATCCGTGGACATCCGCCTGTTGCGAGTGACATTCGTGCTTTTGACACTGTCCTCTTGTCCATGAAACATCACCAAGGACTCTGTCTTGTCTTGCATGCATGCTGTCTGTCTGTCTGTCTTTGTCTGCACGTGTTGTATAAGGCATATCTCGGAAGGGACCCCCTCGAAACCTGTCGTCCGTAGTTCCCTATTTAAGAACAGGTTAAAGATTGTTAATAAAAGCATTGTCGTGAATGTTTTGCTTGTGTCATGTTCCCCGATGTTCCCCAATAAATCTGGTTGGTTCGTATGAAGTTGCCGCTATGGATTAATTAGTGTCGCGTCGAGGAACGATCCGTTCGATTGGCATATAAA
>NC_140962.1:14532307-14537307 GCF_056783735.1 Eptatretus burgeri | reverse complement strand
CTTGTTTGTTTGTTTGTTTGTTTTTAGGCACGATAACTCGAGAACGGAAGAAGCTCCCAATGTCAAATTATACCACGTGATTCAGGAGGGTGATGGCCAGTGCTGATTAGATTTTGGTCAAAATCGGTCAGAGGTCAAGGTCACAGTGAGGTCAAACATAATTCCGTAAATTCATGTGGAGAAATGGAGTATTTTTGCTTCGCTCGACGTTACGAGTTCGTTTTGACTTCGATTTTAATTTTGTCTTCGGTTTTTGCGATCGCTTTTGACGCTTAAGACTCGGTTGTCGAAATTCTGGAACAGCGATGAATAACTGATATATATATATAAAAATAATAAGTCTTTTATCAGATTCTTCTGAAAAGTAATACACCTATTATCTGGCATATCCTTCTGGTACTGAATCACTTTTTTTAAAAATAAAAACAAAAAAATGGAATTTTTATAAGAAATCTAGTTTTTGTCTGGGACTCATTATCTGCAAACCACAGTGTATAATCGTAGACCACAATGAATTCAGAATTCAAGCTTCCCTTGGGCTTCTGACTGATTCATGCTTTTATTAGACAAGGTCAGAGGTCAAGTTGACGATTTCGTAAGTACCAGTCTATGACTGCTTGTTTGTTTGTCTGCACGCGCTAATCTCCTGAAAGGTTAAAGATAGGAGCAAAACACTGAAACAAAAAATGTCCGGATGGGCCCCGGGAAGGTTATAGGCTATGTGGCAAGGCCCCTCGGCCGGGGGGGGGGGGGAAGGGGGTGTGTTTCCCCCTCACCAACACCCTTAGCCTATGACTGCCATGGCCCAAGAGGGAACTGATACTGTGCTTGCGTCAGACATATGTATTGAAGATTAAATTCATTCAAAAATAATCCAGGCAGCGCCAGGTGCATTCACCTTGTGTGTGTGTATATCTATCTATATATATATATATATATATATATATATATATATATATATATATATATATATATATATATATATATATATATATATATATATATATATATATATATACACACACACATACATATATATTGTTGCAGATCCAGGGTGGCAGGATTTTCACCCGGTCCTTGGCGCCACCCTCACCACCGCCGTCTCCGTGGTTTATAACGCTGGCTGGCTCAGCACAGGCCTCAGGTCACGTGCCTTCAATCGCGATACCAACGTAATCCTTGTCCCTTGCCAGTTGGGGAAATAGAACCCCTGGTTACAGACTGGTTGTGTCAGATGCCGAGCGTTTTCTGCCAGTCTGTAACCACTTTGGTTTTACATGCCAATCGAATGGATCATTCCTCGATGCGACACTAATTAATCCATAGCGGCAGCTTCACACGAATTAACCAGATTTATTGGGGAACATCGGGGATCACAACACAAGCAAAATTCACGACAATGGTTTCATTAACAATCCTCAACCCGTTCTTAACTTGGGAACCACGGTGTACAGGTTTCGAGAGGATCGCTACCGAAATATGCCTTATACAACATGTGCAGACAAAGACAAACAGCATGCATGTAAGACAAAACAGAGTACTTGGTGATGTCTCATGGACGAGAGGACAGTGTCAAAAGCATGAATGTTGCTCGTAACAAGCGGATGTCCACGGATTCGAACTCCCAGCTCGAACCACGCCGCTTGGCAAAATGGCGCTTGTCCCTTTGTCGCAGACCTCACGTACGCGGTCTCTGCCTGCTCTGGCCCCGCGCAATGTCGACGGCACAAGTCCACCAGATGAACGATGGGCCTCAGCCGATCTCTCTTCAGGGTTCAGCATACAAATCCAGGCCTGGCCCAATCACAAGACAAGGTCCAAATCGAGGTCCTGTGCTCCGGCAAACGTGTCGAGCCGTTGGTGTGAGCAGGGAACGTCAGAAGCTCCGACATCTCCTCTCCTGCCCTCCCGCCTCGAAGCCCGACTTCCGCTTCATCTTCTCAGTTTCTCCGTCTGTCGAATCACCTTTTCTTTCCTTTGAGTCGATCGCCGATTCGACGTGCAGGTTCAGCTTTCTCTCCCGGCCGATTCATCACTGCCTTTACTTTTCTTTTATTCGATCGCCGGCTGCCGTCCCTCTCACGGCAGAATCCTTGACGTGCAGGCAGCCTCTCTTACGTTCGCTCGCTTCGAAACCCAGCACGCCTCCAGAGCGACTGTTTCCACACACTCCACCTTTTCTCCGAAGCCTTCGTTTCTCTCGCTTCAAAGCCCCTCCGAGTCCGCCTCGAAAACCCGACTGTTTTCCACACACAATACTCTTTTTCCGAAGCCTTTGTTCACTCGCTTCGACACACGAGCTCCCTCTCATTGCTTTTGTTGTTCCTTCTCTCCACGAGCACGCCTCTCTCAGCGACCGTTCTCCAAAACTGACAAACTGAACCTCCTGAACCTCTCGTATTTCCTTCGTTCCTTCGAGCACGCCTCTCACGGCGAAAACCCGACCAAAGGCCCTGCCCCTTCGCGTCACTTCCACTCCAGGCTACACCCCTCAGCCGACTGGGAAGGGCCTATCCGGGATGGGGAAGGAATAAGAGGGGGCCCTTGTTCCACCTCCAATGCTCAGACAACAAACAGCCTTTTACACCTCCCGACACATGTTACGTCCATTTTACCACACAACCAAGCTATACATGCATTTAATGGGGGATCTGAGCTAATCCTATATTTCGTAGTCCCATAAGGGCCATTTCCGTAACAATATATATATATATATATATATATATATATATATATATATATATATATATATATATATATATATATATATATATATATATATATACATATATACATATATATCGTATTACCCCGCTTATCCACCAAGTTGGAGCAAGGTCATTTTTGGCGGATAAGCGGGGTGGCGGATAAGCGAGGGTACATGCGAGTTGATCTGGAGGGGTGCAAGGGGTGTCAGGTAGGGCTCGGAGGGGCCTAAGAATCTCATTCCCTACTCACTAGAACGAAACCAAACAAACGGAACAACACACCATATTTTCAGAAATGATTCACGTTTTTATTGCCGCACATACAGCACATGTGTGTTACGGGGCCATTACAGGACCCCAACAGGATGGAAGAAATCAGTAATTTCCTTTTGTTCAGCGACAGAGATTACAAGTTCATTCAGGCGCATCCTGAGTTTTGAAATGGCAGTAATATCCTCCTCGTTCGTATTACGGTTGCTCTCTATGTACCTCGTGACTTGTTCCAAGGCGCACCTCGCTTCCAATGCGCAAGGCACCATGGCTACTTCTTCAGGCGCATCCGGTTCCTCGGTATCCTCGTCATGAATGGTAGTCACAAGATCGACGATTTCATCATCTGTAAGAACCTCGGTTGGTTCTAGATGATCATCAACATGATCGAATTATTCTGGTGTCATCAGCACGGCTCTGGCTATGTTGAAATGTTCAGCGATCTGTCAGAAAATGTTCCTCGGATACGTAGTGCTGGTGGCGGTCAAAGAAGAGGACGTTGTCGCAGGATCGAACCAATTGTCCAGGGTGATGCCAGTGTGTTTGAAACAGTTCTTGATGGTTTCGGGTTTCACTTCATCCCAAGCCATCTTGGAGAAGCGAATAGCGTCGCTCAGTTCCAGCTTCAGTTCTCGATTTTCGTCAATCGCATCCACCAAATGCTGTAGTTGATATCTTCGATAATGCTGCTTGAAATTGTTTATGACACCGGCATCCATGGGCTGGAGATGCGACGTCGTGTTCGGTGGCAGGAAATGCACTTTCGTATTGGTGAGACTGACTTGGCCCTCCTCGTTCTCAGGCAGAATATGAAATGGTGCATTATCCAGCAACATCAGCACATGGCGGTTCGCTATTCGCATTTTCTTATCGAAATTGCGCAGCCAGTCGTGGAACACTAAGCTGGTCATCCACGACTTTTTGTTGTTGCAGTAATCGCAATACAAGTCATGCTTGAATCCCTTGAAGCACCTGAGATTAGCACTTTTCCCGATGACTCGTAAACGGGACTTATCACTACTGTCAGCCTTGCTGCAAACAGCGAGCGATATTCGAGCTTTTGCTTTCTTCGTTCCCCTCAAATACTCCCCCGTAGTGAGAGATCGGTCAGGCAGCCTTTGGTAGAACAGGCCCATTTTATCCATGTTGTAGACATCACGAAGCTGGTAATCTTTCAGCACACCCTTTGCCTGTGTTCTACCAGCACTCACTAAATCCTGGGACACACTAGCACTTTCACCGCATAACTTCCGACAAGATATACCATAGCGCATTATGAAGCGATTCATCCAAACATTGGAGTAATGGAAGTCGACAATTTCCAGCTTACCTCCAAAAAACATGGCTTTCGTCCTCAGTATAGCTTCAGTTAGTGGAATGGTTTTAGCACGTGCTGAGCTAAACGAAAGAAAGAGCGATTGTTCCATATTCGAATGTTTGCCACCGACTTGACGCATCACAGACGCGTCCAGCAATTTGTTCAGTCATCGGTCTGACTGTTTTATCACGTCACCGATTGTCCTCCTCTTCATCGGCTTTCCCCATTTCGCTGCGAAGAAATTGGCAACGTCTTGTTGAGATTTTGATGGAAAACTCTGAGGGTACTCACAGATTTCTCTCTTCTCTTTCACCGTCAAACACTGACGGTCCCTTTTCCTCTCCACAGGAGCCATGCTGTTTCAAACTTTTTTTGAAACCACTAATCCACGAAGCACTGTTAGATCCACAATACACACTGGAGATAGTGCTGCAAATGCCACGAAAGCATAAACAAAATTAGATTTCACAATACTCTACCGGATGTGTACTGCCACAGGCTCATTAGTACATTTCTCCATGGAAGCAAGACATTTCCTGATGACTCTTCACTGGCGGATGTCACGGGCGGATAAGCGGGGTAATTTTGCAGGGATTTCCATTACTATGTACGTCGGGCAGACCTGGCGGATGGTGGACAGCGGGGTGGCGGATGAGCGGGGGAATTTGCTAAGCTTTTAGCTCAGATGTTCGGTTCCCGAGCAA
>NC_140962.1:14499807-14527307 GCF_056783735.1 Eptatretus burgeri | reverse complement strand
CTTAACTTTCAAATTTTACACTAAACCATGGCCCAGGATCAATGGACTCTGTAAAGAGAAAAGCAGTTAGCAGGGAGCCAGGCTGCTCGCATGCAGTCTCTGGCTCAAGCAATGCAGGTGGCAGGGAACATGGCCAGCTGCTCACACGCATTCCTAGGCTTCTCCCTTTTAAATGGGCGCAGCGAACAACGGCGCATGGGCTGCGCAAATGCAGTCTCCTTGTGCGGCTGCCTCCAGGGCAGTCCCTGCAATACGCGCGACGATCCGACGCAGCAAACAATGTTGCACGGGCCACCAATGCGGTCCCGTGATGCAGCTGCCTACAGGGCAGTCCCCGCAGTACGCGCGATGATCTGACGCAGCAAACAACGTTGCAGGGCCGCCAATGCAGTCCCGTGATGCGGCTGCCTACAGGGCAGTCCCTGCAGCTTGCAAACTGTTGCGACGATCCTGGCGCACATGGCAATGAACAAAGGGGGGGGGGGGCAAAGCAAAATTGAACGGGGGCAAACTGATGATGTGGGCAGTGGGCATGGCATGGCAAAAGCAGCAGGCATACAAAGCCGGCAGAACAGGGCCGCTGCAGGCGAACACAGCCGGCGGACGATCCGACCGGCACAGGCCTTGAAGCACAGCAGCTGCAGACGATCCTGCCGGTACAGGCCTCGCAGCAAAACAACAGCTGCCGATGAAGTTGGCCAGCCTTTGCCTTGCAGTGCAGTTTGATGGAGGGAGTGTGGTGGTGCTGGCCACTCAGAAGGTGAGCTCGGACCTGCCTACTGTCTTCCTCCCACCTATCGCCTTTGCCTGTCACTGTCTATACCCACTCCCTTAATTTGTCAAAACCAATTTAGCCCCAACTTATTTTTTTGTTGTTTTTATTTTTACTTCCCCACTATAAATCGTCCCCTAACCCCCTTTACTATCCTTGTTCGGCTAACCTATCTCGTCACCTAGCCTACTCCCAACCCCTACGTTCCCTTCCCGGAGGGGAACAAGGGAGAGCTGGCGTCCTGTGTCGAGGCCCAACGACGCCTCAGGATGGCCTCCCCAGACTTCAGCGATCTAATCCAAAGTGAGTCCTGCGGCCCACAACGAGAGCGAAGGGATGGATGGTGCGGAGGGGTACATCTCCTAATCTACCCTAACCATTATCTCTTAAACTACCCGGGGCTTTCAACAAGCCTCTCGCGGTTTAACTATTGGTTCTAACAACCCAGATTCCCGTCGCCTGTGTTGGTGTCCTCACAATTTCGGGCCTCGCCCCCCAATTTTCTTCCCGTGCCCTCACAAGGTCTCATGGCTGAGACGCGTGGCTCCCCTTGGCAGGTACTACCCTCTGCTGATTCTCCAACTATGGCACCCCCGGGCACTACACTGCCTCCGAGCCTACCAGCTCCCTAAACACCGGGGAGTGCCCTCCCTGGCGACTCCCCTGAAACGCTCACGTGGCATGATGGCTTCCCGGGCCCCTTTCCGAGGGTCACCCATGGCCACAACACTGCCCACGCAGCTAACGGCGCCCCGGGCCCCTGCATCATGCGGGCGCACCCGTGCCCACTACGCTATCCCGGCCCCCATGGGCCCTTGGCCGACTACGGCCGACTAGCTTGGTGCCCGGGGTACCCACTCATCGATACTCACCTTTCGCAGCCACGCTCCCAACCCGTCAACAGGGCTCCTGCACCCCTCCAAATGGGTATCGAGCCTACACTCCCCCCAACAGCAAAACGACTTCCATTTTGTCAATTTAACTAACCCAGCTAACTCACTTTACACTGACCTGGGTTCCCTTGGGCGGGAGTCACTCCTCCCCCCAATCACTCATCGCACCATGCATTCCACATTCGCTCCATTCACACAGACCCACTGGCCTCACTCACTCATCATGTACACGTTCCATTCCTCACCTCACCCATCGCTGAACTCTGCCATCCTGCTCACTACATCCCCTAACTAACTCGTGCTCCCACGTCGTCCCTTAAACGAGAGCACGTTCCATTTAACATTACGTAGCTAAGCTACGTCCCCACTACACATCCAAAGTCTGTCTTTGTCTCCAAAATCCTCTAAATCATTTCCCATTCTAAATCTGACTAAAATCCCTCTAACTAATCCATTCCACGGGCCCCATGAGAACTTACCCCTGCCCCATGAAGCCGGTCCAGCTAACACTAACCCATCCCCCTAGCTAGTTCCATCCTGTGCCCTGGCAAGGGGGTCTTCCACCCCTTGCCCGGGAATCCTGTTCACCCGAAAGCGAGGCTTGCTTTTTTTTCTTCTTTTTTTTTTTTTTTACTGCGCGGCACCAGCGCGGTAATTCGCAACCTGCGCACCAGTGCGGCAATTCTCAGCCGCGCACCTTTGGCGTGACGTCATGGCAGCTTATCGCGTCCCTCGTCCCTCTTGGACGGTACCATCCGGCAGGGATTCACCCTCCTGCCGGATTCCAACCATACACGCAGCCATTACGTCACCCGGTGCTTAAAAAAAAAACACAAGCCCCACGTCTCGAGGGGTTCCCCACGCGAACACATGTGCTCTGCCCGTTGGAGCTTAACACACACGCCCGCGTGGAGAACCCGTCCGGTCCGAATCCATAATCCTGCCTAAACTTTGTCCATCGCGGGATCGGGAACATTCACCGCGCTCGTTTCCGGACCGGGTTTCACTCCCGCAAGCGCGCACGTGGCGGCCTCTGCATACCACAGCACGGACCTCGCGCTCGCCGCTGGGTGAACCCGGCGCGGTGCTCAAAATAGCTACGGCCGCTACCCGGCCCTTGTCTCTCTGTCACCGTCGTCGTCGCCATTCAATCCACGCACACCTGCGTGTTAAGACGCTCACTCTCCACTCCATTACATTCACACCGGGAGACGCGGCTGCATGCTCACGCATGCCGACCGACATCTCCCTTACATACCGCTCTCTCACACGGACCCTTTCACTCACACACGCGGTGACACTCACACGCGGTGCCTCACTCACACACCGTGCCTCACTCCCACACAGCGTGCTGGGAAGCACGCATCCTGGCACACTCGCCACCACACCACTCACACATGGGATTGCTTCCACACACGGGGGCGCACTCACACCTTGCACCACACACACCGGGACAACCACACTGGGGATTTGTGCCACCCCAAGGGTTTCCTGGGCCTCTATACCCCCCAAGCTTCGTATGCACCCGTCCACAGCACACGTCCCCTCAACTCCGTGAAGCACGACCGAACCCACCTGTTCGTGACTCGCTTCAAAGGAGCATAGCGGCTCCCTCCATTCCCGAAGGAGGCTATCCAACTGCTCGCACCGGGTCCCTACACGTTCTACGAGCTCACCCCCATTATCCTCCACTATACTACCTCTGTGTGTGTGTGCTCGTCTTCAATCCCATCCAATTCACCCTCTATCTCCCGTGTCTCTATTATTTCCGTCGCTTCCCTTGTTATCTCCCTTGTCTCAACTATTATTTCTTTTCTCCTTTCCGTCGTCACCTCGTGTCTCGTCTCACACGTTTCAGTCACCCCATTTAATTTTTCCCTCTCGGTCACCGTCACTTCTTCCGTCACCTCCACGCTCTCACCCAACACGTCCCCCGAATTATTTTTTTTGTTCCCGCCTTCACCGCGGGCCTGACAGCCGTTGCACTCCCCCCGAGCTCGTTCGTTCCCACACGTGGCGTCGCCATTACGCACTCCATTGTCCACGCTTCACTGCACGCTATTGCCTTCATGCCCGCCTGCAGGCTTCGGCCTATTTGCTGCACCTCACCCCGCATTTCTCTCATTTCTTCTTTCATTCCGTTTTTTATTTCGTTCATTTGTTGCGTATTTCCATCCATTTTTTCGTTCATTTGTTGCATCATCTGCATCAACATTTCCCCCACTCTGTTGATTTCAGCCGACTCCGACGAAGCCGAATCGCCTCGGTCGGTCGTGGTTTCACTGGGGGCCGGAGAGGGAACTTGACGGATGTGGGGAGGTGGGGGGGGGTGTCACACCGCGGCCGCTGCCGCGCCCATTTCGGGCTCTGGGTTCGGTTGGGCATATTGTTCCTGCACAACCAACATTTCCTGCTCGGGGTCTCCATCCTGGGCCATGGATTCAACACATTCTAAGTCCATTTATAATACCCCCGGCTCCCGCTCGCCTTGAGAGTCCATCTTATTTCTCGTAAGGGGTTAATTTAAATTGCTCGTAATTTGGAGGGAATCGGGAGTCGCTCCTCTCACCCCTGGACCGATTCCCCGTGAATTTAGCTTGGAGGCGGGAGGGATTCGAATCCCACTCCCGGACACCAGTGTTGAGAGGAGGGGGATGAGTTCGTGTCCCACGACCTGACACCAGTGTTACGAATTTGCGCCCGCCGGCCTGCGATCGGCCGCTCAACTCAAATGGCGGCCGCCTCGCCCACCGGAACGGACAATTCTGTCGTGACCCTCTCGGACCAACGCCGGGAGCTAGTCACGGGTGGGGGTTTAACCTCACCACGATCGTGCCACTTGCCCACCCGCGAAGGATAGGGTCGCTCGCCAAATTCGATCTACCTAAGTACCTGCGCGAATGGTCGACCGGGCGATCGCACCTTGCCACAGGTCGACTCCGGACACGGGCCGCTTGGGCGGCCCGTTCCGTGCTATCGGGATAACCGAGCGGTGTTATCGCCGACCTGGACGGTTCAGATTAATTACCGGGCGTATTAAGCCCACTACGAACCCTTTACGTGAAGCAGGATGGAGGGTCAATAAAGAAAAGACGAAGCGAAACGGGAAAACAGTTCACACAATGCACAATGATTACATGACACACGGAAGGCACACATATACAGCCAAACAGTCAAAATGCACATATAGCAGTTAAAACAAAAGAAACAATGACGCAGAGTTTCTACCGAACTACGCGCACACACGGCAACACTTATACAGTTCTACTTTACAGACGGCGCCAACACACATTTACTCAAAAGCAAAGGAAAGAAGCCACCCTCATAGACAAGGGGGCAGACAGGCCTGGAGGCCAATATGTGCGCGTGACCTGGAGGAGCGGCCAGGTTCGCGAGACCGGGGGGTCCTACCCGCGTCCTCGTGACGCGTTGATGGACGAGCCGCAGATGTGGCCGCGTGGCTGTTCCCCGACTCCGTGCTCCTTGGCGGGTTTCGTTGGCACGACGTTTGGAGTGGGGTGGGAACGGGGCCCCCTTGTTGCACTATCTCAGCGTGGGGGAAAGGGGGAATTGTTGATGCCCAGGGGGAGGGAGAATGGCTGGCTGGCTTGGGTCCCACGACGAGCGATCTCACACCGCGACCTCGTCACCGACCGCCGTCCTTCTCGCCTCGGACCCGAGCTCCTTGGCCTCTTCCCGCAACTCTCCTCAGCCGACTGCAGAACCCAACTCGATGCCACACCGATGACTTCGCCTCACTCTGCCCTGCCGACACACACTGCTACTGCCACACTCTGCCACTGCCACACTCTGCCACTGCCACACTCTGCTACTGCCACACTCTGCCACGATTCGCCTTGCGCTTACCGTTTTATAGGCCGGCAGGAGAAAACAATATGCAAATTTCCGGATCAGGATGACCTCGGGGGCGGAGCCACGCTCGCCAATTGGACGGAGGAAAAGTGGGCGTGAACCTCCCCTGATCCCAGAATTTGCATATATCGATTTCACACAGACGCGCCTGGAGGCGGGGCCAAGCCGCTCCGCGCTTGCTATTTGGACGGATCAGAAGTGGGCGTGTAGCGTTCTTGATCCGAATTCTCCCTCGGAAAGGCCACTATTTGCGCTCGCGGCTCGGTGTGTACCGCTGAACGAGCCCAAGACAGCCCGAGGCTCAGTGTTCACAGGTGGTGCGGGAATGACCGTAGAAGGAGAGAGGTGAGGGTGGTGGAGGGTTTATCGGTGGTGGTTTGATGGTTTTGGTGCCGTTTGGGAATGACGGTGATGCGATGTTTGCGGGATTGAGTTGCGAAGGTTAAGGTCGTGGCTGTTGGCGTTGTTGTTGTTTGAGGGTTGGAGCGTGGTTGCAGTTGGTGACGATGGCTGGCGTGGTGGTTGTTGTGTGATGGCGGTTGAGACGTGGTTGGTTCAAAATAAAGATAGAACAGAAAAACGGCTATCTCAAAGCGTCGCAGCCCGAATGAATCACATAAATTCCCTCTATACAACGGGTTTGGGGCTAACTACACATGTACTTATAGATACCTCACCTATGGGCCCTGAATGGTGTTTTGCGAATTCCCACAGCCGTAACAATATATATACATATATACATACATTTATATTCTGACAAAACTTGGTGGACACATTGGGTGTGTGGCAAGGACGAATCGATTCGATTTCTGTGAAGATCGGAATCTGGATCTGGATAAGAGAATTATTTAATTTTATGTCATTCCTTCACCATTGAGAGATGGTGGGAAAACGATGTATTGCTGTGTTGCATGATATTTCAAAAATGTATTGGGTGCGATATGTTCTCATGGATCAGGCATTATGTGGCAGAGGTATGCGCTCTACCGAGTGCCCTTCTCGTTATAAATGTTTTTTTTATTTTTTAAGGGGCCATCTATTAATTACCTATCCACTCTGGGTGAGTGATTTTGAGGGGTGAGACTAAATTGGGAAACCCAAAAATGTAGAAAACGAAGAGAAGGGAGAATGTCAGGATAGAGAAGGTATACTTTATCTTTTTAGATCATTTGATATTGTGCTGTCCCCAAAGTCCCTAATGTCATCTTCCTTGTTTGTAAATGTAAAGACTTGTTGAGTCTTTATTTGTTCATAGGCTGAGCCCTGTGAGGCAGTTCTTTCCTGCTCACAAACCATAAATAAGCACCCCAGCAAAGTGAGTTTAATTCTTATGCTCCAGAGTGCAGTCGCTTCATGGAACTGCAAAGGCACTTGGTAGAGCGCATACATCTACCACACTAAACAGTTCACGTTTTGTGTCCCACTGATAGGCTGGATCTGTATCCGCATCTGAACCAAAATTGAATCGCCTTGTTTCTGTCACTTAACCCACTCATCCACATTCTTTTGTCTAAATCCGTCCACAACATTTTCAGATGTCATGCTCGATATCATCTTTGGTCCTGTCACTCACTGGTGAAGAATCACTTTCAAGATTAAAAAATTATCGTATCTGAATCAGTATCTTCACCAAAATCGAATCAATTCGTCCTTGCCACACACCCAACCTCTTTACCAAATTTCGTTCAAATCCGTCCACAGCTTTTTGTGATATTCTGCTCATAGAGAAACAGACAGAAGTGAAAACAACCTCCGTCCACCTTCCTTTGCAGAGTTAATGATATGTATCGAAATGTTTCATGCTATAGTTCCACTGAACAACTTGTGTTGACAACCTCACCAATTCCTGCACAAACGTCCTGAGAGCTGTTGGAGCACACTCGGCCATTCTCCTCTCAGAAAGCCATGCTCAGCTATGAGGAGCAGTTGAATGAGACAGGAGTTTACACATATAAATGGAAGGGGGTGGAATTACAAAGGGATATGATGGAGATGTTTAAGATAATAAAAGGTATCGACAAAATCATATCAGAAGAATTATTCAACAGCGTAGACAGTGATGTGACCAGGGGCCGCAGCCTGAGAGTAAAGAAGAGGAGAGTTAAGATGGTAGTAAGGCAAGGTACTTTTACTCAGAGAGTAGTTGATGTATGGAATGGTCTCCCTGGAAAGGTAGTGGCAGCAGAAACAGTAGATAAGTTTAAATTGAAATTGGATAGAAGATAGGTTGCTACAAGCGTTGGAGATTTAAGTGTACAAAGATATTGGCAGGACTAATTGTACATAGCTTCCATGTGGATGGGTGATTGTATACATGTTGTGATTGTGATGTCTTTGGGAGGGTCCCCATTTGTCCCCCCCAATGCCCCCACCCCCCCCCAAAAAAAAATTCTTATAGTGATAATGATAAAAGTACTATTCATTTAAGTAATGTTTTGTTTGCATATATCGCCCCTCATTGTGATTGGGTTTGTGGCCCGGCATGGATTTATTCAATCTGATGTTGGTGTAGCTCAGGCATTATGGGCCAAATGGCCTCCTCTTGCGTCAAAGTTCTTATACCTTTTCATCGATCGCCACAGACCCATTTTAAGGACACTGTTAGACTGTTCGGGAGTCCAGGCAGGTTCCCTGTGTAGGGTGGGAGTTTGGAGGTATTTGAGAAGGTAAAGGTGGGGAGATGGTAAAGGTAGTGGGGTGGAGGTTTGGGGGGGGGGGGTGGTTACGCTCATGTACACTTGCCCCGATCTCTTGTCTGTCCTCTCTCCCTCTCCTGCAATTCCCGGTTAAGGCGATTACCTTCCGTGCTTTTCCGAGCCATCTCCTCCGGCGGGGCTAGCATTAGTGTGCTGAAGTGTTTTTACCTGCAATTAGGATTAACAGCAATTATCTTCCGCTGAACAAGTGAGTGCAGACACGACGTGCAGAGCCGGGCATATTGTGTGCGCTCTGCGCTGCGGGGATGCGCACAATGCACCGGTGGGGATGATGTGCAGGCACGGAATTTGGGGCGAGGGTTGCACTGCAGTGAACACGTTAACCATCACACATAATTCATCTAAAGGTTAATCGCTTTGTTTTATGGCTCATCTTCAGGCATCATTATCAAGTCCCACGGTATAATAAACAAACCAAAGTGTGACTTTCCAAGAAAGCTCAATTTTTTTTATTTGGGGGAGAATTAAAAAAGATTTTAAAGTGAACATTTCACCCTAATAAAATGTTTCCAGAATTTGTAAGGCCGCAGACTTACTGATCACCTCTTGGTAGATCTATCTGTCTCTCCTAAGAATGGCACAATGTCGAATACATTTCAAACAATTTACATCGTTCAATGGAAACAGTCAGAGCGTTTGTTTGGCCATCCCAATCCAAAGGTCTAAAACTCTTGGTCAAAGGATATTATTTAAATAAATAAATAACTCGCACACAATTCTCTATAAATACTATTAAATGCTAACAATGTACTTGTGAAGGCTGGCAGGATGGCCTCGATTCTAGAGGTATGCACACTCACCTCTAAGCTGTCTAGCCTGGGTTCGAATCCCGACCCAGCTATAAACTCTCATCCTGGTGTTTCACAGGCAGGGTGAATCATCAATGTGTGTGCTGTCCCTCGGATGAACCATTGAAATGGGATCCCATCTGCTGGCATGAGCTGGTGGATGGCAATTATCCCACGGTGTCCTTCACAAAGAGTTCTTGGCTGTTGTGTGTGACAAATTCCTGTGCTAATGTGCAGTGGCACTGTATCAGCAATGCAGCCACACCTCAATAGTGATGCAATGAGAACATCAAATTCGTAATAGAATCCCAGTCTCGTGTGTACAGTGTCACAGTTGTACTTTGTATGTATCATGAACGATGACATAAATGTGTACACCGGAGTAACATTGCCACCTAGTGGATCACAAATGTGATGCTTTACGATGTTGATCCTTGTTTCAAAACAAGCTTTGGTATGGTCAAGCGGTCACATGTTCAAAATATTTGCTCCAAATAAAACTATAATTCATGCCCTGTCCCTCCTTCATATTCAAAAGCAGTCACATGATATGTCATATTCTGCATTATATTTTAACTACTCAGGTTCAACTGCTGAGTTGTTACGATCAAGTTCACACATATTCAGTGCCTTCAGAAAGTATTCACACGCCTTGACTTTTTCACATTTTGTTGTGTTACAGCCTGAATTTAAAATTGATTAAATTGAAGAAAAAAAATTGTCACTGATCGACACCGAATACCCCATAATGACAAAGTGAAAAAATGTTTTTAGAAATGTTTACAAATCAATTGAAAATGAAAAGCTGATAAGTCGTGTCAATTTTCAACCCCTTTTGCTATGACACTCCAAATTGAGCTCAGGTGCATCCAGTTTCCCTTGATCGTCCTTGAGATGTCTCCACAACTTGATTGGAGTTCACCTGTGGTCAATTCAATTGATTGGACATGACTCAGAAGGAAACGCACATTTCTATATAAGGTCCCATAGTTGACAGTGCATGTTAGAGCAGAAACTCTCCCATGGAGTCCAAGGAACTGTCCGTATAACTCTAAGATAGAATTGTGAGGAGGCATAGAACTGGGGAAGCGTAGAAAACAATTTCTAGAGTGTTCCCAAGAGTACAGTGAGCTCCATCATTAGGAAATGGAATGAATATTGAACTACCCAGACTCTTCCTAGAGCTGGCCATCTGACCAAACTGAGCAACTCGCAAGAAGGACCTTGGTCAGGGAGGTGACAAAGAACCCAATGCCCACTTTGACAGAACTACAGAGTTCCTTGGCTGAGATGGGAAAACCTGTCAGAAGGACAGCAATCTCTAAAGCACTCCCCAAATGGAGGCTTTATAGGAGAGCGGCCAGACGGAAGCTACTTCTAAGAAAAAGGCACATGACAGCACGCCTGGAGTTTGCAAAAAGGCACGTGAAAGACTCTGAGAGCATGAGGGAAAATATTCTGTGGTCTGATGACACAAAAATTGAACTCTATGGCCTTAATGCAAAGTGCTACATCTGGCGGAAACCGAACACGGCTCATCACCCATCCAACACCATCACGACCGTAAAGCATGGTTGTGGCAGCGTCATGCTATGGAGATGCTTTTCAACTGCAGGGACTGGGAGACTTGTAAGGATAGATGGAGCAATGAATGGAGCTTAGTCCAGGAAAATCTTTGAGGAAAACTTGCTTCAGAGTGCAAAAGACCTTAGACTGCGGCAAAGATTTACATTCCAACATGACAATGACCCCAAGCATACAGCCAAAGCAACACTAGAATGGCTTCAGAACAATAACGTGAAAGTCCTTGAGTGGCCCAGCCAAAGTCCAGACTTGAATCCCATTGAGAATCTGCTGAAAAACTCGATTGCTCTTCACTGATTTACCCCGTCCAACTTGACAGAGCTTGAGCAAATCTATAAGGAAGAATGCGAGAAAATCCACAAATCCAGATGTGTAAAGCTGAAAGACATTCCCAAGAAGACCTGAAGCTGTATTCGCTGCCAAAGGCGCTTCTACAAAGTATTAACCCAGGGGTTGAATACTTATTGACGCAAAACATTTCAACTTTTCATTTTTAATTAATTTGTAAAAAAACATTCCAAAAACATGTTTTCACTTTGTCATTATGGGGTATTTTGTGTGAATCGGTGACAAAAAATTTCAGTTTAATCCATTTTAAATTCAGGCTGTAACACAACAAAATGTGAAAAAGTCAAGGGGTGTGAATACTTTAGGAAGGCACTGAACATACAACCTAAAGTTGGGGCCTCTTCGTACAATCGTTAGGCCATGAACGAGCAACAAAAATACGCACAAAAAAACGCACACTTAAATTATTTTCAAAAATATTGGTTAATGATGCCAGTATAAAGCCAAAAGGCTTTCAAGTCAAGAAGTGAATAGAACAGTGATGTGTTGCCTTGATGAGCCTCAAAATTGGTGACACTAGCTGGTAGGTTCGCTTTTCATCTGTCTGGTGGGTGACACAGCATTTGATCTTGGCATCTTTGCATTGCAGGAGACCCTTCTGGCGGTCTCGTCATGGCCTTCAGCAAGGTCGGAGAACTATATATATATATATATATATATATATATATATATATATATATATATATATATATATATATATATATATATATATATATATATATATATATATATATATATATATATATATATATATATATATATATACACACACACACATAACTTTTCTGGTGTCCTGCCAAAGCAGTTTCTTGGAAAGGGTTATGGCTGTGCTGGATAATTTGTCATTGCTTAACCAGCAAAAGTTAGGGGAGGAATTTGTAATTTGCCATTGCTTAACCAGCAATAGTTAGGGGAGGAATTTGTAATTTATTCAGGATGCTGGCAAAAACCTGCCCACTCTTCACAAAGGACACCATGAGGTCTTTAACATCCACCAACTAATACCGGCCGATCAGACGGTTTAACATCCATCCGAGGCATGACACACACACGTTCACGAATCCCCCTGCCTGTGAAACACCAGGATGACAGTTTATCGCTGGGTCAAGATTCGAACTCGGGCTCAATGGCTTTATTGGTGAGTGTGCGTACCTCCGTGTGTACATGTAGGCCATCCTGGCAGGCCAACATTATAATCTCATTTTATCCATTTTATTTTAGCAACTCAGATTCATCTGCTGAGTTGGTAATATGAAATATATATATATATATATATATATATATATATATATATATATATATATATATATATATATATATATATATATATATAATAAAACTGCACCATACTGTATTTACAGAACATTAGTGCTGCTGAAGCAGTTGTTTGTTTGTGCTATATCCTTATAAATACTGAACATCAAGCAGGGAAGCAACATCTACCTTTTTAATAGTCTTTGGTATGACTCGGTGGGGATTTGAACCACAGACCACCCAGGTTCAGAGCATCTAACCATTTTGACACCATTCGACTAGTGTACATTAAATAATGCTCTTTTTTTTTTCAAATATTTGATAAACTGAGATTTTTCCATTTTAGTAGAAAATGCACAGACAACCAACAAATCGAACTAACCTCTTCACCACCACTTTGCAATACAAGGAAAGAGCATACTTAGCCTCAAGCAGCGGTTCATCCATGGTGCAGGAACAACGCACTGCCTGAGGCTGTGTGCTCTTTCTTAGTTGCAAATTGGTGAAGTGGAGTTTAGTTCGATTTATTGGTTGGCCGATGAAGTGCAGTGTGTATCATGTAACCTAACCTACATAGTCACTGCGAATTTGGCACATTTTAAGCACCTGCCAGGTGAGCTCGCGAGCAATAGAAATGGTCTGTACCACCCACGTAGCCAAGAAACTCGAACTTCTTAGCCCTGTGTTATTCACTCATACTGTGAAACAAAAGCTCTGGGTCATGCGAAAACTTTCGACACGATGGCAGGTCCTTGTAAACAACGTCTATCGTTATATACACCTGTTCAATCAACATGAAATTGATTGTTCACGTTCTCGGTAATGAAATCAGAGCACCCAGAAAATGAGTGGCCCAGCGGGCTTCGCATCTGTTAATCCGGTCGTCAATCCCCGTAAGGCGAGAGTGTACAGGCGGAGGCGGAAAATGTGATTATTCTCTCTTGCAAGGCGGGTTCAACCGCTGAAACTATGCTGGGCAAGGGTGACACCGTCCAATCGGTGGGAAGCATAGTGGGTGGTTGGCTGGATCTTTTAATGTTCTCCATTATCCTTTGGAAGATACCATAATGGTAGGAATTAAAGGGTACAATTTGTTTCCTTGTTTTATTCATCCTTCCAACTGGCCTACAGGCCTGGCAGGATGGGCGAGGGCCTTTGGCCCAAAAAGTATGCACACTTACCTTAAAGCTGTCTAGCCTGGGTTAGAGTCCTGACCCAGGTATAAGCTGTTATCCCGATGTTTCACACGCAGGGTGATCCATCATTCATCAATGTGTGTGCCGTCACTCAGATGGACGAGAAACTTGGCGTCCCATCTGCTGGCATTAGTTGATGGATGTTAAATATCCCATGGTGTCCTTCACGAAGAGTAGGCAAACTATCGCTGGCACCCTGAACAAATTCCAAAATCCTGCCCAAACCGACAAGAGGGCATTGCATCAGTGGTACAGCCGCACCCTCAGCCAATGATGCAACCCCACAGTTGCAACCTACAAGATGTCCGATCGGTTGGTGCAAAATTGCGCACTTGCCTTTAGGTCGTCTCGTCTCTATTCGATTGTTATTACCGACCCGACTATAAACTGTCGGAATGGTGCTTCGCAGGCAGGGTGGTGCATCACAAAGTGCACCATCCCTCGGATGGACATCAAGTTGGGTGTTCTGTCTGTTAGCATTATGTTGGTGTTTGGTGTAGATGCCTTGATGTATTTCGCAAAAGAGTGGGCGAGTTATTGCCAGCACACTGAACAAATTACAAAATCAGCTCCAATCGAACCTCAGATCTGCCCGGCGCATTTGTGATCGACTTCGGCCAAAACGTTCCCAGGCTGACCACGTAAGGCGGGAATAATTGGGGCCGTGAAAGAAGTCGTGGTATTCGTCATAGTAGTTATTCTTTCTGTGACCAACCTCTAATTTACAACCGTTATTTGGCGATATCTCAGAACCAGTGGGACCAATTTGGATGAGGATATTCGAGATAATTTTCTCAAAAAATTAACGCTTTATTCAGAAATAAAATAATGTCAGCAATGCCAAGTCGATAGCTTTGAGTAACTTTTCCATAGGAAAAGCAATGGACATCTCGTGCAGTCCCAACAGAATTTTCATGGATTATATTCATGCCATTGGTACTAGCCAATGAAGGTGTGTGCATAGTTACGGAAGTCATGATATAAGTGTGAAGGATCAAGTTTTCAAGTATGGGTTTATTATTGTTCGTGGTGAAATGATTTGTTCTCTGCCTTTTATAATGTCGCAAATACCTTCTCCCCGTGGCCTGCATTATTGATTCATTCCTCAAATGCATATCTGACCAGAATTCGATTATGGATGTAGTCTGCTGGTTGCTTCATTATTTTCCCAGATGGGCCAATTTCAAGAATGTGTCATGGTCCACTGCAGCAGTGGCCAGAGGCTTTGAGGCAACTTTAAATTAGGCTAAGTTCCTGGTAAAGGCCGACCCATTTCATAACTGGCAATTTTTTATATTTTTTTTACAGGATCTAAAGCTCGAGTTGGAGCTGCCACACATGCACGCACACACGTCTCACACGCATGGACATAGACGAATATACGAGACACAACACAGTACTGTCAGACAAGACAAGCGGCCACTGAGCTTTGGGGAAGTGCCGTCACTTCCAGGGGCCGTCAGGGAACCACAGTGCATGCAGGGCCAGGCTTTATGACAGAACTGAGTCGTTCAGGGAGCTGAGTCATAAAACTGTACATCTGCTGAAGGAAGATAAGAACTATGTGTGAGGAATCTGTGAAAGGGTAAACATCACCTGTGGACAAGTGATTCTCGTCCTGCTTACAGAGGAATTCGTATATTGCGCTCCTCAAAGCCCGTCCCTCAGTGTACTGCAATTAGTGTGGAGGGTGGTGAGCACTTGACAGAGGAGTCTGAAGTGGAGGCCCACTGGGCCGATTACTTTGAGGGGCTTTACCAGGCTGGGCCACCAGCTGTTGAGTTGGATGTTAGGGTTGTTAGTATCCCGCTTGCTGACTTGCCAATCAGCTGAGAACAACCTTCATTTGTGGAAACACGTGCTGCGCTGAAAATGATTGAAATGGGGCAAAGCTCCTG
Organism: Eptatretus burgeri; assembly: GCF_056783735.1. Lineage (NCBI taxonomy): Eukaryota > Metazoa > Chordata > Myxini > Myxiniformes > Myxinidae > Eptatretus > Eptatretus burgeri. Next base: position 14,511,984 of record NC_140962.1, on the reverse strand, counting down.
GGAATGGTCGTATGTGTGCTGAACTTCTCAAGGCTGGTGGAAATGCTGAATTTGTGTTCTTGAATGCAGTTCTGTGCACTGTTTGGAGCACAGGTATCATCCCAACTGACTGGAAAAATGGCCTTGTTGTCCTTTTCTAGAAAGGGAAAGGTGATCGCAAGGACTGCAACAACTACTGCGGGGTGACGCTGCTCTCAGTCTTGGGCAAAGTCTTTGCTCGAATAATTCTTGATAGGTTTCACCACCATCTGCTTGAGCATCAGCACCTAATGCAGTTGGACTTTCAACCAAAGAGGACAACGAATGACCGTATCCTTTCCCTTCGGGTCCTCACCGAACGCAGGTGAAAGTTTCGGCAGGGGCTGCTTGCAGCTTATGTTGATCTCTGCAAAGCGTTTGCTTCAGTGAATCGGGATGCCCTCTGGAGGATTCTTGGTCTTCGTGGGATGCCACCAAAACTGATCAATTGGATGTCTGAACGATACTCTGGTACTGAGAGTGCTGTGAGATGCGGTGGTACCATCTACGACTTATTTCCAGTTGTTACTGGAGTTCATCAGGGCTGTGTACTATACTGCCCCTTTCACTTTTCAGTGCTTGTATGGACTGGATTTTGGGGAGGATGTCGAAGAGATCAAGCTGCGGTGCATCGTTTGGGAATGTCAATATCTCTGACCTTGAATTCGCAGATGATGTAGACATCTTTGCGAAGACTCTGGATATCCTTTTTGGGGCCCTCAATGTGCTGAATGAGGAGTCGGAGCCACTGGGATTACAGGTTTCCTCGGTCAAAACTAAGATCCACACTTTCAATGACATCTTAAATCTTGTCTTTTCTGTGCTCTGGATGCTGCTATCTTGTCTGTACCTGTTTGTGGCGAGGATGTTGAGGTTACGGAGAGATTCACTTACCTTGGCAGTGATATTCATGTCTGCTGGCTGTGAGCCAGAGGTCAATAAACATCTGGGTCTGGCATGGGGAGTCACGGATTCACTCGATCGTGGAGTGTGGCATGGCTGGTACCTGTGTGGGAGGACGAAAGTCCGAGTTTTCAGGTCCTTGTGCTTCCAGTCTTGCTCTATGAATGTGAGACTTGGACTCTGACCAGGTATCTGAGACGGAGTCTTAATTCCTTTGGCACCAGGTGTCTTCGAAGAATCCTTGGCTATCACTGGTTGGACTTTGTGTCCAATGAGCGGTTGCTGAGTGAGACTCAAATGAGATTTGTTGCCAGCAAATCATGTTGGTCCATGAGTACCAGCTGGGGCTGTAAGGACATGTGGCTCATTTTCCTTGCGCTGATGCTGCTCACCAGATTCTCTCAGTGAGGGAGCCTCGTGAGTGGAGGAAGTGAGTGGTCTGACCACGTGCCTCGTGGTTGCAGCAGGTTGATCAGCATCTCAAGGAGATGGGGATGGGCCTGGCATCTGCCTGGGGGATGGCCAGATGGAGGCCCTTAGAGTACCGGCAGAAAGTGGACGCAGATATGCGCTGCTCTGGCGCATACTTCCATACCTGATCTGACCTGACCTGGGTCCCAGCGACATTTCAAGAATGGCCTGCATTTTTCACTACACCTTGCATGGCATTTCCTGAGGAGCAATTTCCTCCTCCCCATGGATGCCAACCTGTGGGGATTATCTGTGCTCTATCCTTTCAAAAGCAAGGATGCAGCACTTTTGTCTTTGGTGTGACTTTGGGGTTTGAATCACCGAGCTCCCAGACTTGGAGCGGATACTCCAACCATTACACCAACGAGTCTGGAGTAATTAAAATGGATAATTTAATTTTATACATAATTGCCGATTGGGATGTAGATTTTCTTTCCTCAGAGAAGAAAGTGGCCATTTTTATCACACATACTCCTCTCCAAACTTCAGGAAGTTTCTCTGAAATGCATTGTTATTTTGATTGTAGTTTGTATGTAATGGAGGCCGATTATATTAATTTCATTTTTTGGCAAAAATCGAAATAATTTTTTTTTAAAGCCCCAAAAATCTGAGAACAGTTCTTTCATCAAATGCTGACTGAGCCATTGTCTAACTTGTATATTATTCACATGTACGGCGGCGCCAACACTCGCTCTGCCTGACATTTGACATTTAGTGGTCAAGCACTGATAAAGCTGCTCTCAAATATTTTCCAAATGCATGGCATGTACGCTTATAGAGGAAGTACCATCACTTCGATGTTTAGGCAAACACAAGAATTAGCAAGCATTGGTGAAATCATGGCAGTGGCAATAAGTAAGCACTGGTCGCACATGATTCACTGGAAGTGAGGTCTCCACAAAGCAATACCATCAACCATTCCACCCAAAAGGAGCAGTATGAAATGGTCACAGCATTTTCACAAGTTCACATTAACACGAGTCATGGCCAATGGTGTTTCGGCCAAATTATTATTATTTTCAATTAAAAAGGAAATCACAAGAAAAATCATACAATAAGCAAACTGTGACTGAGAGAAACAAAGCCAACACCATAACCAATGAGTAAAGGCATTACCGAGATGTCATTAACCCACAATCATTAAAGCCCATACAGAATATGAAATATACTGAAAAGGAAACGATAATAAGAAAATCACAATAAAAACAAAGTCATTGTACAAGCCCAAATTAGCCCAAAGTTAGATGAACAACACTTCTTGCCATAAATGCCCCTTGATTGCATGTTTGCTGCCTCTGCTTTTACAATACAAGAGGCAAGTCAGGATCCCATACTAAAGGACTCAAAACAGCTCAACATCTTTATTTCAGTCATGGTTCTGTAAAGGTCTTTTCCATCATGGTCTTCCTTTAAAAAGACGCCCCCCCCCTCCCACCCCAAAAATAATCTCCAGTGGTTCTGTGAATCCAATGAAGAACGACACAAAAGGATAACTGCACCTGCAAAGCAAGCATAAGCCATTTTACATGAACAATCCAATGCACATTTGCTCTTCGAAAAATTCAAATTGAACACCTTGCTCTTCCCTGAGCCCAGATGTAATACACAATAAAAAAAAGTTTCAAATATTTCTCTATCAAGAACAATTACATGGCCAATGTACGCCAAAGCGGAGTATGCATCTCATAGTATCCGTTTAACTGGGTAATAAAACAAAACAGGAGCTAAAAGAGGGAACCTTGCATCAAGGCTTTCCATCCTACAATCAGTATTGGCTTAGTCAACATACCATCGATGTTAACACTTTCATAAGAGTTGGAACGTTTTGGTTTTGTGGACTGAATGGAAATGAAGGTAAATTACATTTTAACAAGTGCACCACCAAGAGAATCCCCAAAAATATCATCAAAGGCCCAAAATAATAACATCTCCATTTTTGGATTTGAATCTTGCTAATTTGAAACTGAACACACATTGAAAAAAATATATATTTCAAAGGCTCGACAGTTATAAACCACTCTTGTCTGATGCATTCTGGGAACCTTAGCTGCCAACTCAGATTCTGCAACAGGTCCAGACGGCATCAGCCCACGTGTCCTAAAAACCTGCTCCTCTGCTCTTGCTCACGCTCTCTCTGTTCTATTCACCCTCTCATTTGTTAAAAGTCATCTGCTATCTGCTTGGAAATCAGCAAACATTACTGCCCTGCATAAAAAAGGTGCAAAAACAGATCCCTGCAACTACAAACCAATCAGCCTTCTCCCAATTATCAGCAAGGTTATGGAATCCATCATCGCTTCAGACATTAAATCCTTCCTCTTTTCCAATGGCTTGATTTCCGATCATCAATTTGGTTTCAGACCAGGTCACTCTACCCTGGATATGCTGCTTCTGCTCTCCCAACAATGGATGGAGGTCCTCAATGCCAAACATGAAATCTGAGCCGTATCCCTGGACATATCACATGCTTTTGACATGGTCTGGCACCCTTCCCTGCTCACCAAACTCTCTTTCTATGGTATCCAAGGCCATCTCCACTCATGGCTCGCAAACTTCCTCTCCTGTTGCAGTCAACGTGTGGCCCTAAATGGAGTTCTTTCATTCCCTCTTCCTGTCCAGGCTGGAGTTCCGCAAGGTAGCGTTTTGGGCGCTGTTATTTTTCTGGTTTTCATCAATGATCTCTCCGACTCTCTGGAAAATCCTCTTTATCTCTTTGCTGAGGACTCCACCCTCTGCCATACCATCTGTCATCCCTCAGACCGGCAAGCAGTAGCTTCTTCGCTCTCTGCAGATCTGGATAAAATCACAAACTGGTCCAACACGTGGAACATGTCTTTCAATCCGGACAGATCTCACACTATCACAATGTCTCTCTGAAAGGACCATTTGGAACCCCCCCCATCCACTTTCTCAACAATCCTCTGGAAGAAGTCCTTTCTTTCAAGCTTCTGGGTCTCACGATCTGCCATGATCTTTCCTGGGAAAGCCATATTTCCAACCTGGCCTCCAAAACCAGTCGCCGACTGGGAATCCTCCGTCGTGAAAAGTCCTTCCTTGGCCCACGTGAGCTCCTGACCACTTATAATGCTTTCGTCCAGAGCCTGATGGAGTACTGCTCTCCCCTCTGGGCTGGTACTCCTGCCTCCCACCTTTCTCGGCTTCACGCTATGGAAACCAAGGCATTTCAGATCATTGGCATCTCCCGCGATGAGGCTGAGTCTTTGCGCCTCTCACTCTCTCACCGCAGACAGGTCGGTGGTCTTTCTCTCTTCTACCATCTCCTCTCCAGTCTCGCCCCCCCCGCCCCCGCTGTTTCTGCGATTTGTCCCCACCATATTTCCGCAGGGCGCTCAAGGTCTGCCAACAAACCCCTTCTGGTAAAACTACCAAAATCACGAATCACTGCTCACCTTCACTCTTTCATTCCTCTTTTTCCCGCCTTTGGAATAAACGCCCGCACTCTATTCAATCCCATTCTTCTCTCCAAGCCTTCAAAACAGCTGTTCACCATGACCACTTATCATCCCCCATCCCAAATCCTCAATCCTTTCTACCCCCGTTAATCCAGCCCCACTCTTTCATTCCTCTTTTTTCCCGCCTTTGGAATACACGCCCTCACTCTATTCAATCCCATTCTTCCCTCCAAGCCTTCAAAACAGCTGTTCACCACGACCTCTTATCCAAATCCTCTTATCCACCCCCATCCAAATCCTCGATCTTTTCTACCCCCGTTAATCCACCCCAAGCCCACCTCATTCAAATGCCCTGCTTTCCTTCCTGCAAATCCCTGTAATATTCATCTTGTATTCCCCATGTTCCCTGCCCCATCCCTCTCCCTTCCACAGATCTCCAAATGTCTCTGTTCCCCACAGTTTTGTCCTTCCCACTCCCGCCCCTCTTGTCTCATGCCCCCATTGCTGTGCATTGTGTGTTCGCTCTCATACGAGCCTCGACAAAGTATACAAAAAACCCCCAAAAAACTCTCAAAGGGAAACCAATAAAAGCCCTGCCATTATTTTTTTGATTTATGAAAAGGATCTCCAATGCACTCTCTTTCTGATTAAGATAAAAACACGTTCTGATCAAGATAACGGCATACACACATGAAAATGGACGTCCTTGGCTCCTTGCATATTCAGTGAAAGAAATCCTCAATACCTTCCGAGAAATCTTTTATAAAATACGTTGGTAATACCAACACACCTTGGAGTCTTCTTGCTCTTTATGGCCTTCATTGTCTCCCCAAATTCCTGAACACCATATTCATTCCCCAAATCTCGATGGGGAACTTACTCTGGAAACCAATCCCCCCCCCAAAAAAAACCGTAGAGTTTTCATAGAACACATTACTTTTGCACTGTTTTCAGAAACAAAGACGTGGGTGGGGTCTACGAGCGGAAAATTTGATTGTTCATGTTGACGTAAAATGCTGCAATATTTTGTCCAAGTACTGTACTGCTAAACAAAAGGGTTTTGAAAGTGCTACAAAGACGATTCGTGTTCTACAGTGTTCAAATATATTGTTATGGATTTCAGAATTGGATCCGACTAATGCACACAACATCCAGGTCCTCAGACAGTTATTTCCATAAATGCATGTTCAGAATAGACCCATCCCCTTGTCTGGTGGGATGCCAACTCTTTGATGCATTGAAGAAGGGTAGAGAATAGATTCCCTTTCTAGACGCTTAGACGAATAGACGCTTTTTTCTTTTTTTGTATACCTTGCCGAGGCTCGAATGAGAGCAAACGCACAATGCACAGCAAGGGGGGCATGAGACAAGAGGAGTGGGAGTGGGAAGGACAAAACAGTGGGGAACAGAGAAATTAGGAGATCCGTGGGCTTCTGGAAGGGAGAGGGATGGGGTGGGGATCACGGGGTATACAAGATGGACATTACAGGGATTTTCAGGAAGGAAAGCAGGGAATTTGAAGGAGGTGGGTTTGGGGTAGATTAACAGGGGAAGAAATGATCGAGGATTTGGATAAGAGGTGGTGGTGAACAGCTGTTTTGAAGGCCTGGAGGGAAGAATGGGATTGAACAGAGTGAGGGAGTTTATTCCAAAGGCGGGAAAAAGAGGAATGAAAGAGTGAAGGTGAACAGTGATTCGTGATGTTGGTAGTTTTACCAGAAGGGGGTTGTTGGCGGACCTTTAGCGCCCTGCGGAAATATGGTGGGGAAAAATCGCAGACACAGCAAGGGGGGAGGGGGGAGACCGGAGAGGAGACGGTAGAAGACAGAAAGACCACCGACCTGCCTGCGGTGAGAGAGTGAGAGGCCCAAAGACAGCCTCATCGCGGGAGATGCCAATGATCCGAAATGCCTTGGTTTCCACAGCGTGAAGCCGAGAAAGTAGGGAAGCAGGAGCACCAGTCCAGATTGGAGAGCAGTACTCCATCAGGCTGCGGATGAAAGCTTTGTATGCGGTCAGGAGCTCGGCTGGGCCGAGGAAGGACTTTGTACGATGGAGGATTCCCAGTTGGCGACTGGCTTTGGAGGCCAAGTTGGAAATGTGGCTTTCCCAGGAAAGATCATGGCAGATAATGAGACCCCAAAGCTTGAAAGAAAGGCCTTCTTCCAGAGGATTGTTGAGAAAGTTGATTGGGTTTTCCCAAACGGTCCTTTCGGAGAGACATCGGGAGAGTGTGAGATTTGTCCAGATTGAAAGACATGTTCCACGTGTTGGACCAGTTTGTGATTTTACCCAGATCTGCAGTGGGTGAAGACGCCGCTGCTTGCCGGTGTGAGGGATGACAGATGGTACGGCAGAGGGTGGAGTCATCAGCAAAGAGATAAAGAGGATTTTCCAGGGAGTCGGAGAGATCATTGATGAAAACCATAAATAGAACAGGGCCCAGAATGCTGCCGTGAGGAACTCCAGCTTGGACAGGAAGAGGGGATGAAAGAACTCCATTTAGGACCACATGTTGACTGCGACAGGAGAGGAAGTCTGTGAGCCATGAGTGGAGATGGCCTTGGATACCATGGGAAGAGAGTTTGGTGAGCAGGGCAGGGTGCCAGACCATGTCAAAAGTACGTGATATGTCTAGGGATATGGCTCTGATTTCATGTCCGGCTTTGAGGACCTCCATCCATTGTTGGGAGAGAAGAAGCAGCATATCCAGGGTTGAGTGACCTGATTTGAAACCAAATTGATGATCGGAAATCAAGCCATTGGAGAAGAGGAAGGATTTAATGTCTGAAGCGATGATGGACTCCATAACCTTGCTGATGATTGGGAGAAGGCTGATTGGTCTGAAGTTGCAGGGATCTGTTTTTGCACCTTTTTATGCAGGGCAGTGATGTTTGCTGCTTTCCAAGCAGATGACCTTGAACAAATGAGAGGGTGAATGTAACAGAGAGAGGGACAGTAAGAGCAGAGGAGCAGGTTTTTAGGACACGTGGGCTGATACCTTTTCGACCGGTTGCAGAATCTGAGTCGAGGTTTTGACAGCAAGCTCTCCACTTTGTCAGGAGAAAAGGACACAGATTCCAGGGACAGTTGGGTGTGACTGGGTAATCTGGGTACAGAAAATTATGGGGTTTGAACACAAAATTTCGATGCAAAAAAATAGAATGGTTGATGGAAAGTGAACATTCATTGGAACCTGGGGTTTTTTTTAATTTTTGCGTCAGAGATGCCATTAAAGACATTTCTTGATGGATGCAATAAAAGCGAATTAAGAGAATGGAGAGAAGAAACGTTGTAACAGTTGGATTTTTTTCGGTAAGGTGTGAGGGAAAGGTGGAATTGAGAGCAGTCTGTTGAAATAGTAGAAGAGTAGTGCATTATGATGCAATAATGAGTTCCACACGTGTAAAAGAGGAAGATGAAGCGTCATCAGAGATCGTTTTTATTGTTATTATTATTATTATTATTATTATTATTATTATTATTATTGATGTTTGAGAGAGTTTTCATCAGATTAAGTCATGAAAATGTTGGAGAAAAAATCGTGAGGTGAATCGTGAATTTGGATTGGTAAACGCAGGGGGTGGAAACAGATCATGTGGTTACGGAAGAAGCACGTGGCTATGGGAGGTGTACGAGGTCCGTGTAAAAAGTAACGGGACTGACTTCACAGAAATTTTATTCCAAAAAATATATTGAAATCACATCTTGTCCCCTTCAAAATATTTTCTCTCCAGTCTCACAAACATGTCGATCCTCTTCTTCCACACTTCGATGCACCCCGGGAAGGCTTCTTCTGGAATCCTCCGGAGCTCCGTCGTCACGGCCCTTTTTATGGCCTCCACATCAGGAAATCTCCACCAGAAACTGTCAGATACTCAGGGCACTGTGAGCAGCAGCGTTGTCATGGTGGAGCACCCAGGCGTTCTTCTTGTTCTTCCACATGTTCTTCCACAGATCCCTACCCTTGACCCGGACTGATATCATGAGGAGCCGGAGGATCTCCTTGTACACGTATTGATTCCATGTTTGACCCTGTGGTAGAAACTCGAAATGGACGATGCCCTTGATGTCAAAAAACGCGATGACCATCACCTTGACCTACGACTTCGACATCCTTGCTTTGTTTGGTCTTGGTGATGCCGGACTTTTCCACTGACGACTCTGCCGTTTGGTCTCGGAATCGTGTTTCAACATCCACGATTCATCGCCAGTAATGACTCTCCCGAGCAGGTCTGGATCGTCCTCGAGGCGCTCGATAATGTCTTGACAGACAGTTACTCTTTGCTGTTTCTGGTCCTCAGACAACAGCTTGGGGACCATCTTTGCTCACACCTTGCACATTTAGAGATTTTTAGTGATGATGCTCCAGACAGTGTCCTTGTTGATTGAAAGTTCCTCAGCAATCATCCGCACTGTGAGTCAACGATCTGCGCGCACCATCTACTTCACATACTCGATGTTGTCCGCCGTTCTGCTCGTTGAAGTTCGTGCAGACCGTGGATCGTCTTCAACCTCCTCTCATCCCTCTTGGAACCTCTTGTGCCATTGAAATTCACGTCGGGTTTGTGACATCGTTTCTTCCCCATAGACTTGCTGCAGTATTGCGAATGATTCGGAAGGTGTTTTGCCAAGCTTGGCAAGAAACTTCAGATTGGCTCTCTGCTCACAACTCATAGCGCGACGACTCAGACAAGACAACGTGTAAAGCACGACCTGCAATGAAATCACACAATGAGCGCAGTCAACCATCACCAATCATATATATTTCTGGAATGTTGCGAAAGACTGTGACGCAACCCGTTCATTCAAGTTGTGTAAGTGGAGCACACAGCAGGCTCAGTCCTGTTACTTTTTAGACAGACCTCGTATATATATGTGTGTACGTATCCTTGCGTTCTTTGGTCTTGGTGATGCCGGACTTTTCCACTGACGACTCTGCCGTTTGGTCTCGGGATCGTATTCGAATGTATATGTATGTATGTTTATATTGATGCGGGCCAGGGACCGGTGGCGAGAATGACCACTCGGTGGTGGAGGTTACTTTGTCTCCACCAGACTCCCCGGAATCGGAGGGCTTCGCTCTCGGATAACTCCGTAAACTGGTGGCTCACTGAACCGACCGTGGATGCCAAAATCTCAACCGCGTAGCATAGGGTCTTTTTGTTTCGAACCAATTTACCGAATTAACTTCACGATTTTAACTACCGGGGAACCACGCCCTCGGCACGTCTTTCTTGAACCAGGTCACTCAACCGACTGCGGTAGAGTTCCAACTACCGACTACCAACTCCGGTTTGAGTGCAGTCGAGCGGAACTGCCAAAGCCGTGCCCGCTCGGTTGAACCGATTATCGGGTATAAAAACCCGGCTAAAACTCAGATCCGAACCATGCTGGACCAATGAATGAAAAGACAAAAACGAACTGGGAACATTTCTGATAATAATTTATTTACAATAAAGAAGACATAGAGCAGACTTACGCAGGAATATACAGGCAAGAATTTACAATGTTCAAAAACTCTTATACAGTTTCTACTTAAAAGACAGTCCCACACACTGAGACGCACACTCAGGTGATAAGAAACCCAGATGTTTTATTGGACCCCCACAGCCAGGGAGAGAGACTAGCTGGGGTCGCGGTTCGGTGGGGTACCTGCAAGTTGGAAGGATGGGGTGCTCTGTGGTATGGCACCTGTTAATGGTCATGCGGCTCGGTCCATGGCCACATGCGTGGAGACCATGTCTGTGATGGAGCCCGGGTCGAGTAGAGCGGAGTCAGAGGCAGGGATCAGGGCCCAACGCTCTCCGCTTTCAGGGTTGCTTCACAAACTCCAAGCCTTTCACTGCAAGCACTGTACCAACTCCACGACTCTCTCACGGCAACGCTCCTCGCAACCCTCCGAACTCCAGTGCAACCCAACGACCACGACGACGAACGACCCCCAAGAACTCTCAGAACTCCTCTCCACAGAACTCTCTCCACAGAAGTCCTCTCCACCGAACTCTCTCAGAACCCCCAAAGAACTCTTCGCTGAGGACGGTGTAGGTAATTTTATGGACCTCCCTCAGCGGGGAGGGGGCCTTGGTGAAAGTGACGTCACTGTTCGCCCCGATTGGACGGGGCTTCCATGGGTCCGCCCTTTCTGGGTGGGTTTCAGCCGTACCGGGAAGCCCTCGTACTCCACACATGCGGACTCACCCAAAAAGGTACTTCACAAAGATTTTGCCTCGAAACACGAGGCTCCAGAGACGCAGGTGGACAGTGGATTGTGATGGGGGATGTGATGGTTGTTGGATGTTTGTTGGAGGGTTCATTGGATGGTCTTAGATGGTTTGTTGGATGTAAAGATTTAATAACCTACCTAAAAGGACATCGCAACGCACACCTTTGATTCACCCACTAGACAAAAGGAAGGGACCTGTCTCACTTGTACTTAATGGAATAACTTGCCTTTGGGACATCTGTATGTTTGAATGCATATATGCGTCCAGATCCGTCACACACACACACACACACACACACACACACACACATATATATATATATATATATATATATATATATATATATATATATATATATATATATATATATATATATATATATATGTATATACATTTACATTAATCTACATATATATATATATATATCCATATATATGTGTGTATATACATGTACATTAATCTACATATATATATATATATATATATATATATATATATATATATATATATATATATATATATATATATATATATATATATATATATATATATATATATAAAGTTGAAAGTGTGTCTGTCTGTGTGTGTGTTTCTCTGTGACCTATGCACGTGAAAAGTGCTGGACTGATCCTCACCAAACTTCACATGCTGACAGAACATGTACCCGGGAGTGTCCCGATGTAAAAGAATTGTACTTCCGACTTCCGGTTTCCGAATTATGACGTCATCACCTGATTTCGTAACGTTAATTTTTCAAGTTCAGCCGATTGACATGGGGCCAACGCCATTTGCAATAGAATGAAAAAAATAATGCGAGTCAATTGAAGTCAATAACTTCCGACTTCCCGGTTTCCGAATTATGACGTCATCACCTGATTGCGTAACGTTAATTTTTCAAGTTCAGCCGATTTACATGGGACCAACGGAATTTGCTAGAGAATGAGAAATTAATACTACAGTCAATTGAAGACACTTCCCGGTTTCCGAATTATGACATGCATTAGACACACTTGCAAAAATGACCGGATGTATATTATTCCGTATAATGATATAATAATCATCTGTAAGTCATATTTTATTAACATTTTCTTTGTTCATTATTGTTATAACCATGGTTATAAAAACCATTTTTATTACCTTCGCAC
>NC_140962.1:14437307-14492307 GCF_056783735.1 Eptatretus burgeri | reverse complement strand
GCTTTTTCACCTTCATCATTTAGTAGTCACTGTCTTTTATATACTGCTACTCCAGTGCACACCTGTGTCAGTATAGTTCAACAATCTACTAACCGTTTTCAATGAATATTTCTCCTCAACCAGACACCACCGAATCAACACAGCCAGCAACAATATTTTTGGCATTTTATCCCCAATAAAGTGGACACCCAATGTGGTGGGCAGACATCCAATCACAGTGCATGCCTTGAGAATTTATATTGTTTGACATAGAGAACTGTGCAAATGTCTTCGGCATCCGCATCTTTTTCACTAGCTTGTAATCTCTCTCTTGCTGCTAATATAAAACCACACCATGCCCAAACTAGCGGTGGTCTTCAGCACAAAGATGAGGACACACGGAGAGGATCAAGCATGATTTATTCCATCAAAGCAGGCCTCACTTGGATGAGCCAACAGCGGCCTCACTGGGCCTTACGTGTTACTACACTATCAAAGTCGACGAGTCTCAAAGTGATAGTTTTACACCAAGAAGTCAATTCCCAGAGAGAAATCTCCATCAAAACAGCTATTTCCAGATGTGGCAATCAAGCAACATTGCAGAAGCAGAATGAGACCAGAGAAGTTAAAGATGGAGATGGATTGTAAGGCCAAAGAAACTCAGCAAAAACGAAAAGCAATGTTCAAGATAAATTCCTTAAGAAATGTAAAAAAGAAATCAAATACTGAACTTACACAAGAACTGTTACAAGCATCAGGGGCTCAAGTGGACCATCGACCCTCAGAAGGTCTCTTATCAAAAGTGGTCTCCATGGGAGAGTTGCTGTCAAAAATCCCTTTATGTGTGAAGATATATAAAGGCAAGAAAATGAAATCTGCCCAAGAACATCAGAGTTTAAATGATAATCATTTGTAAGGAATGGCCCCCTCATTGTCCTGACCTAAACATCATATAAGCTGTCTGGGATTATTTGGACAGGATGAGAAATGAAACACAAACAAAATCACAAAACTATTTGAGGGAAACATTGCCGAATGTATGGAACAACCTACCAGTGGAATTTCTCAATAATTGCAGGAAAGATTTCCAACATGGATATCTGCTGTTTTGCATGAAAAAGATGGTCACGCCAAATATTTAAATTTCATACATTAATATTGTTGTGGGCCGGGGGTCAGTGGCGAGAACGACCACGAGGTGGGGGAGGTTTGCGTCGTCCCCCACCAATCTCCCCGGAATTGTAGGCCGTCGCTCGGATAACTCCACGAGCCGGCGGGTCGTTTAACCGACTGTGGTCGCCAATATCTCAACCGCGTAGCGTAGGGTCTATTTGTCTATAACCAATTTACCTAATTAACTAAGCGATTTCGACTACCGGGGAAACCACGCCCTCGGCTCGTCTTGCTCGAACCAGGTCACTCTACCGACTGCGGTTGAGTTCCAACTACCGACTGCAGTAGAGTTCCAACTACCGACTACCAACTCCGGTTCAGGTTCAGCCGAGCGGAAACTGCCAAAGCTGTGCCGGCTGGAATGAACGGATTATCAGGGATAAAACCTCACCTAAACTCAGATCCGAACCATGCTGGACCAATTCAAGGAAGGGACGGAAACGAACTGGGAACATTTCTAACAAGTTTTATTTACAGTAAATGAAGACACAAAGCAAGACTTAACGCGAATATGCAAGAAGTATTTACAATGATCCAAAAACACTTATTCAGTTCTACTTAAAGATGGACCCACACGCAAACACACACACAAAATGAAAAGAAACCCAGAGTCTTTATTGGACCCTCGCAGCCGTGGAGAGAGACAAGCTGGGGGCCAGAGTTCGGTGGTGTACCTGACCATCGGAGAAAGAACGTGCTCCGCGATGCGGCACCTCACAATTCTCCCTGGTTTGCTCCCCAGTCGCACATGTTGGACTCGAGGTTCGTGGTGGAGCTCGGGTGGTGAATGGCCGGGGTCCATGGAGGGGGATCGGGGTCGCTCTTTCCTTCCTCGTAGAGGGCCAGCAGAGACACGTTCGCTACCTCGACGCCCACCAAAAACTCTTCAAAAGAACTTTTAAAAGACCCTCCAAGACCTCAAAAAAGACCACCTGCCTCAGAGAGTGCTCGGGAATTTATGGACCTGCCTCAGCGGGGAGGGGCCTTGGTGAACACACCTCACTGTCCGCCTCTGATTGGACAGGTCCTACGGCCCACATTTCCGGGGCGGGGCCTTGGCCCCTGCCAGGAAACCCCAGCCACTCCTCCACGTGGGCCCACACTCGATGAGTAACAGTATCAACGCTGCAACGGCTCCTGCCGGGAAACCCCAGCCAGTCTTCCACGCGGGTTCATACTTGACGAGTAACGGTATCAATGTTGCACAGGCCGTCGTGCAAGAGTTACAACGTTTGTGGAAGGAACGTTGGTGGAAGCGGCAATGAACGGCTGCAAGATCCTGCCTTGGCAAGTCAGAGTGCTTGTAGACAGCGGGTCGGTAGTGGATCGTGATGGGGAATGGAATGGTTGTTGGTTGTTCGTTGGAGGGTTCGTTGGATGCAAAGATTTAATAACCTAACTAAAAAGAAATTGCAACACATGCTTTTGATTCTCCCACGAGACAAAAGGAAGGGGATCTGACGACACACATACTGAATGACATAACTGACTTTTGGGACATCTGTATGTTGAATACAAATGGTTTCCAGATCCGTAACAATATTGTAGTTCATTTTTGTATCTTTAATAAAACACGATCATTCCTAAATTTTTTCGCCAAGTATGTTGGTCTGTAGTGTGTGTGTCTGTCTGTTTATTTATCACACGAATTTTGGCCACAGTTTTCAATCAATCGTTTTTTGTGTGTATGTAGGTGACCAGCCAAGGACAGCAACGCTTAATTTTAGTGAAGATCCACATCTGGATCCGGATCTGAGAATTTCAAGTGTTTCTTCACCATTGAGAGATTGGGCCAAAAACTATGTTTGGCATGACACAGTATCTCAAAAAGTTATGGACGAGTCATGACAAAACTAGGTCGATGATTCGGTGAGGTGACAAGAACAAGCCGATTCGATTTTGGTTAAGGTCTGGATTCAGATCTGACCTATCAGTGGCATACAAAATGTAAACTGTTCAGCCTGTTGGAGGTATGCGCTCTCTCCAAGTGTCGTTCCGTTTTGCCAAGTGTCACTTGTGAGTGATTTTTCATCTGTATGTTTGTCTTTTATGTTTATTGCCAAGAGGTCACAATTTTGAAGAGATCTTTCCATGGTAGTCCTTCAAAAATAGGGTGTCTATTTACCGTCATTTTTTATGAGGGGCTTAGGAAAGTGGGCGGAGCTTAGGGAAAGTGGACATGGTTGATGAAAAGTGGAAGTGGCGTAGGAAAGCGGGCGTGGCTTATGGAAAGTGGGCGTGGCTTATGGAAGAAGTGGGCGTGGCTTATGAAAAATAATGTGTGGCTCAGGAGGTGGTCAAACAGGAGCATTGAGAGAAGTTTATTGGGATTTGCAAGATATCCCTTATTGTCGGGTTTTCCGTCTGTTAGGATTCGGTAGATATCCCTTATTGTCAGGTTCTCCGTGTGTGTGTGTGTGTGTGTGTGTGTGTGTGTGTGTGTGTGTGTGTGTGTGTGTGTGTGTGTGTGTGTGTGTGTGTGTGTGTGTGCAACGCAAGGCTCCACAGCACAAACCAGCAAACCGATTTCGATGAAACTTGGCAAACAGGTGCCATATGGGCTGGGAGTGTGTGCATTTGAGTTTTGTTGCTAAGCAACCACCTATTGCTATGCAGCGGCCGAAAAACTGCGTTCACTATTTTCAATACTTGTCCTACAGTTTTGAATATGGAGAAACGAGACTTCTGAATTAAACACTTCGAGATATTTAGAAAATTTTACTTGAGCCGATTTTTGATTTAGGTTTTATTTTTCAAATGGTAGTCCTTCAAAAATAGGTTGTCTATTTTCAGTCATTTTTTATGAGGAGTGCCAGTTGGCAAAATACGCAATAGGAAAAATCTTGCCAGGCAGAGGAACAATTGTATGTGAACCAATACGCCTTGGCAATGAATCTTCGTCGGTGGATCGGTCAGAATGAAAAGCATCGTATTGCTACGGTTGTGAAAATTCGCATTACACCAAAAAGAGTCCTCAGGTGAGATATATCGATAAGTCCATGTGTAGTTAGCCCAAACCCGTTGTATAGAGGGAATTTATGTGATCCAACCGGGCTGCGACACTTTGAGTTAGCCATTTTTCTGTTATATCTTTTATTTCAAACAGACAGCATCTCAACAACCACGCCATCCCCACCACAGCGCCAACCACACTACAACCACGCCACCTCCACCACCTACGCTACCACATCTTCGCCACTCGCCATTCAATAAGCACCGTGCGGTCACGATCTCCACGGAAGAACAAAACTCACCAACGATGATCATGGGCTTTTCCCGCCATTTTTCCCCGAGCTTGGTGTGAAGGAAGGGGGAAGGGCAGCTCGCCGCCGATTGGTGGATGAACAGCGTGAGGCGGTCGGGGTGAGGGAACGCCCTTTTTCGGGAACCTTCTCGAAGGAGGGTGGAGCCGAAAACGGGGCGGGGCGAATGGGCGGAGCCGCCCCCTACAAAGGGACGGTCGAGTTGGTTCGGGGGTTTTTTGGTTGGTTGCTCGGTTGGTTCGGAGTTGTGTGGAGTTCGAAGTGAGCCTTCTGGTTCGGGTCGCGAGCTCGTGGTTCCTGCCCTGTTCGGCGATCCTCGCGCGGGCCCTGGGACCCCATGCACGAGCATGGGAAGTAGCGCCAAACGAGCCCCGTCTGTTCCCCCAAGAGCCCCGTCCGAGCTGTCGGGCGGACGACGCGAGCTACGCGCGGGAGAAGGACTCGACGCGCCCAGGGAAGTCGTGACTTCCTTTTCTTTTGGGGTTTTGTGTAAATGTCCGTGGGTGGCGCCAGTCCGTAAAGTAGAACTGTGTAAGGGTTGTCGTGTGTCAGTCTTATTCGGTATTAACTCTGCGTCATTCTTCCTTTTGTTTCTTTTGCATGAAAACTGTATGGCTGAATATACTTGCTTGCTTTGTGTCTGTTTGTGTGAATAAAGTGCTGCTTGTTGAACTGTTTTCCCGGTTCGCTTCGTCTTTTCCTTTTATTGAACCTCCATCTAGTATCACGTAAGGGGTTTGTAGTGGGTTTAAAACGCCCGGTAATTAATCGGAACCGTCAAGGCCGACGATAACTCCTCTCGGTTATCCCTGTAATACGGAACGAACCGCTTAAGCGGTTCGTGTCCGGAGTCGGCCTGTGGCGTGGTACGATCGCCCGGTCGACCACTCGCGCAGGTACTTAGGTAAGTCGAATTTGGCGAGCAACCCTATCCTGCGCGGGTGATCAATTGGCACGATCGTGGTGAGGTTAAACCCCCACCCGTGACTGGCTCCAGGCGATCGTTCCCGGAGGGTCACGACTCAATTGTCCGTTCCGGTGGGCGAGGCGGCCGCCATTCGAGTTACGTGGCCGATCGCACGCCGGCAGGCACGAATTCGCAACAGTATACAGCGCTTCGATCCTAGCGGATCCCTCGTCACTGACTGGCTTGTATTCATTTCTTTGTAAGACCTATAACCTACGGTCTTATCCTGTACTCCTTTTGGTTGTCTGCTTTTTTTAGTATTTCGTCTGATTCTCACCAAGGCCAGCTGAAAGTCACCATGTTCTCTCTCCGTTTGTTCTCCCAGCCCTCTCCACTCCCACAAAAGCATATAAATGTCAGAAAATGCAAACTTAGCTTCGTGCAAATCATTGTGGATGTTTACCATCTCAGTGTTTTGGACTCCGTGGTACCATGAAATAAATGTTCTCTGAACAAATGTAGTTTTCGTTGTGGACAGTGAATTAATTGTTTCATCCAAATTGAGTAACAGGATTTACATTGGATGTCAGGTCAGGTTCGATCTGTGACCTGCTACAGGTACCATGTAAACCTGTACTAACCTGTTCCATGGTCGGGTTGTCGGCGACTAAACCGTCTCCCCACCAGGTTTTCTGGTGAGGAGGGTGTTTGGATATGGACACCCAGCAGGATTAAAAACAAAACCTGTCAAAGGGCGGAGGAGCTCCTTGTGAGCCAACGGCCATCCATATCTAGTGCCCAACTGTGTCTGCGGACGTCCTCCTGCAGTTGGGTCACTTCTTATTAGGAGGTTGGTGGCAGGATTTGCACTCCGGCCACCGTAAAACCCTTCATTCCGCAAAACGCAAAAACGCAAAAAAATCTGAAAACCCACTCTGTGGGAGTACCTCCTGTGCAGCTTCCCTTCGCAGGGCAGCTCACCGGATGACGGGATTGGGGCAAAGCCTTCGGGACCCCCAATCTTTGATAGGAGGGAAACCACGGGGTAACATCCCTGGGTCAGATTGCGGGAGAGTGCGTCGGAGTGGTGCTGAGGTGTCGTCCACCAGACGGCGGTCTCCTTTGGTTAACCTGAGGCGGTCCCTTCGGGTGGGTACCTGGAATGTCCTATCCCTAAGAGAGGATGATCACCTGTCTCTGTTATCATCTGAGCTCAAGCGTTTGGACATTGGGATTGCAGCTCTCTCTGAGGTTCGGAGACCGGATTGCGGCGAGATAATGGTGGGTGGTTACACCTACTATTGGTCTGGTCGCTCTGATGGTTACCATACCCAAGGAGTTGCTGTAGCTGTGTCCAATAAGCTGACCCCAATGATAATTGAGGTAACACCGGTCAACGAGCGTATTATGAGATTAAGGATTCGTCACTCCTTAGGTGTCATTTCCCTGGTCTCTGTTTATGCTCCGACTGAGGCGAGTGATCTCACCGTGAAGGATGCATTCTACGCCACACTCGAGTCTGTGGTTGATCAGTGCCCCAGACGAGATACACTTCTAGTCTTGGGGGATTTCAATGCATCGACTGGAACTGATAGGGACGGTTATGAGGTGTGTGTTGGTCCCCATGGGTCAGGAACTATGAACCAGAATGGCACTAAGTTCCTTGACTTTGCAAGAAGTCATGGACTTAGGGTGGCTGGTTCATGGTTTTAGCGCCCACAAGCTCATCGCTGGACTTGGTATTCCAATGCTGGCGGTGTGGCAAAGGAGATTGACCATGTCCTCATTGACGGTCGTTGGAGGATGATCCAGAACTGCAGGGTCTACCGGAGTGCTCAGTTCCTCAATACTGACCACAGGCTTGTTGTAGCAACTCTAAAGCTGCACCTTAAATCCTGGAGAATGGTACCATCCCAGCCGAGGCTGGATGTTGCCAAGCTCAGGGATGAGAGAGTAGCTGAGGAGTTTGCGAACAGGCTGAGTGGACAGTTGGGGGGTCTGGGTGCTTTGGGGGGTCCTGAAGAGTTGTGGAGCGCCTTCAAGACCACCGTCCTTGATGTTGCCGGTGGATGCCTTGGAGCTCACCGCAGGGCAAAGAAGAATTTTGTCTCTCAAGGGACACTGGATACCATTGACCAGAGTCGCAGGGCCAGGCTGAATGGCAGAGCTGAGCTGTTCAGGGAGCTGAGGCATAAAACTGTACGTGCACTGAGGGTGGACAAGGAGGCCTATGTGCGAGGAATCTGTGAGGGGGTAGAGCATCACCTGTGGACAGGTGATTCTCGTCCCGCTTACAGGGGAATTCGCACATTACGTTCATCCAAGCCCATCCCTCGGAGCACTACAGTTCGAGCAGAGAGTGGTAGGCTCTTGACAGAGGAGTCTGAAGTGAAGGCCCGCTGGGCCGGTCACTTTGAGCGGTTGTACCAGGCTGATCCCCCCAACTGTCGAGTTGGACGTCAAGGGTGTTACAATCCCTGTTGCTGACCCTCGAATCAACTGTGGTCCACCTACGCTTGTGGAAACACGGGCTGCGGTGAACCAGTTGAAACGGGGCAAAGCTCCAGGGATCTGTGGCATCCATGCAGAACTTCTCAAGGCTGGTGGAAATGCTGCACTCGTGTCGTTGCATGCAGTTTTGTGCTCTGCCTGGAACACAGGCATCATCCCAACTGACTGGAAGAGGGGCCTTGTTGTCCCTCTCTGGAAAGGGAAGGGTGATCGCCAAGACTGCAACAACTACCGAGGGGTGACGCTGCTCTCAGTGCCGGGCAAGGTCTTTGCTCGGATAATTCTCGATAGGGTTCGCCACCATCTGCTTGAGCACCAGCGTCCAGAGCAGTCAGGCTTTACACCAAAGAGGTCAACGATTGACTGTATCCTTGCACTTCGTGTCCTCACCGAACGCAGGCGAGAGTTTTGGCAGGGGCTGCTTGCAGCCTATGTTGATCTGTGTAAAGCGTTCGATTCAGTGAATCGGGATGTCCTCTGGAGCATTCTTGGTCTTCGTGGGGTGCCACCAAAACTGATCGATCTGATGTCTGAACTCTACTCTGGTACTGAGAGTGCTGTGAAGTGTGGTGGTACCATCTCTGACTTATTTCCAGTTGTTACTGGAGTTCGTCAGGGATGTGTACTTGCCCCCACACTTTTCAGCACTTGTATGGACTGGATTCTAGGGAGGATGTCGGAGAGATCAAGTTGCGGTGCGTCATTTGGGAATGTCAAGATCTCTTACCTTGACTTTGCAGATGATGCAGTCATCTTTGCGGAGACTTTAGACATCCTCTTGGGGGCCCTCGAGGTGCTGAATGAGGAGTCGGAGCCATTGGGATTACGGGTTTCTTGGGTCAAAACTAAGATCCAGGCTTTCGGTGACATCTTGGATGCTGCTGTCCTGTCTGTGTCTGTTTGTGGTGAGGATGTTGAGGTCGTGGAGAGATTCACTTACCTTGGCAGTGATATTCATGTCTCTGCTGGCTGCGAGTCAGAGGTCAATAGACGTCTGGGTCGGGCCTGGGGAGTCATGGATTCACTGGATCATGGGGTGTGGCGCTGCCGGTACCTGTGCGGGAGGACGAAAGTCCGAGTCTTCAGGTCCTTGGTACTTCCAGTCTTGCTCTATGGGTGCGAGACTTGGACTCTGACCAAGGATCTGAGATGGAGACTTAATTCCTTTGGTACCAGGTCTCTTCGGAGAATCCTTGGCTATCGCTGGTCGGATTTTGTGTCCAACGAGCGGTTGCTGAGAGACTCGGATGAGATTTGTTACCTGCATAGTCCGTGAGCGTCAGTTGCGGCTGTCTGGACATGTGGCTCGTTTTCCTGACTCTGATCCTGCTCACCAGATTCTCTCAGCGAGGGAGTCTCATGAGTGGAGGAGGCCAGTGGGTCGACCACGTGCCTCATGGTTGCAACAGGTTGAACATCATCTCAAGGAGATGGGGATGGGCCTGGCATCTGCCTGGGGGATGGCCAGACGGAGGCCCCTGGAGTACCGGCGGAAAGTGGACGCAGCGACGTGCTGTTCTGGCACATGCTTCCATACCTGACCTGACCTGATTTACATCAGGTCGGTTAATAGAACAAATCAGAAAATTCCATAACAAATTGGTGCCGTGACTCGGATGTACTAAATCCCTGGAGGCAATCCATGGTCCGGAGGGACGGCGAATGCCAACGAGATGCCATCCTTGACGGCGGGTAACGTACATCGACAAAGGAAAGTACATGTCAGATAATTTTTAGATCCTCGTGGAGGATCTCTAAGTCTTACTCACGTTGTTGTTCTTCGTCTTCTTCTTGTGGCTTTTTTGTTTCACAGCCTACAGTTTTCATCGAAACTTCCTGAAACTTGGCGTATATATGTAAAAATACCCTGCGCAGACAGTAACCATTTCCGATTTTGAAAATTCCTCCGAGAAAAAAAGTTATGACATCAAAATATCTCTGCTAATGGAAATCGCCAAAAAATTATCTCCGAAACTAGGCAAGCTTTTTGAATTCTGTTTGCGGGAATCAAACTGGGCAATAGCAGAGATGAATTACCGCACATATGATACATCACTATGATGTCATATCAATTTTTATGACGTCATTCCTATTTTTTGACATTTTTTGTTTCACAACCCAGAGTTTTCATTGGATCTTCGTGAAACTTGCCACGTATATGCAGAAAGCCCATGCACAAGCAGTAACCTTCTCCGATTTTGGAAATTCTTCTTAGAAAAAAAGTTGACGTCATAATATCGCCGCTAATGGAAATCGCCTATACCATTATCTCTGAAACAAGGCAAGCTGTTTGAATTTTGTTTGCGGGATTCAAGCCGGGCATTAGCACAGATAATGTATTGCAAACCTGATACATCACAATGACGTCATATTCGTTTTATGACGTCATCATTAAGAGGACGAGGATCTTAGCTCATTTGAGCTTGTTATTGATAGGTCTGAGAGGCTCCTGCGGTTCGAGACCGCTTAAGCCTTCGGGGCTGAACAGAGATCAGGGATCTCTTCACGGGAAGCTCGAGTCTTCACCGTACTTTGAGTGAGTTCGGTACTTGGCTCACGGTGCTGTACTGGGTACAGCAGAGGCATTGGGGAAAAATCCAATCCCTTCTTGCCAAAAGTGAGGGGGGTTGGAATCCCACCTCCACAAAGAGAGGGGTTTGAGACCCAGCTCTCTGTGTATTTTGATTGTTATGTGTTATGTGGATTGAGGTTATGTATTTTTCCCCAGATCCAACCCACTATGGGCGAAGATCACATTTTAAGTACGAATCTGCAACCCATATCTGCAGTGAGCGAAGAAGGGTTATGCCCAACCCCATATCTATGGGAATGTCATTCAGCTTGACCTCCAGGGTTTGCTTTTGCCTGACATGCTGAACAAATCATACTCAGAAGCAGGAGGTGTTACTTCACCACCGGCCACTGGTGCAGCCAAATCGATGATGTGATGAGTCATACCATTCATTTGGGATGTCTGAAGACCCATTTTGCATAGATGGCCAGATTTTCCGCAGTTAGGACAGGACCAATATTTGAAACAACAGGTGGGGTAAGTGACTGCCACCACAATACCAGCATGATTTACCTGTTTGAGAACCCGACAATCCACTGCTCTGCTTTGGCCCAGAAGAGTGCAGCCTCTGAACAGAGGTGTTGTTTTTTTGCAGATCGGTGAAATTTGGGTTTACTTGGCTTCTCAGCTGCCAATGATGAGTTCAGATTGTTCACATTAAACAAACTCGACTGGGAGTTCCGCTCCCTGCTGGTGATTACACAGCCCCTCATTAGCAGTCATGCAGGCACTCGCGATCGACATAGTTTTCGTCAGATTTAGATCAGGAACAGCCAACAACTTCCGGAGGATCTATTCCTTGTTGATGCCAATTTCGAAAAAAATCCCTCAGCATCTCGTCCAATGTGTCATCAAATTCACAATGTTCAGCCAACCGGCGAAAATCATCAACAAACTCAGACACTGACTAAACTTCCTTCCTCCCGTGAGTTTAGAATTTGCACCGGGACACGATTTTCCCGGGTTTCGGCTTGCAGTGTTTCACCACAATCTCAACTAGTTCATCGTACGTTTTGGCCTTTGGCTTATTGGGGGGAATGAGGTCCTTCATCAGGGCACACGTTGTTGCTACACACTGTGAGAAGAACAGCATGGCGACGATCAGCATCTTCTGCAGCCGCCATCTTGTTCACGATGAAGTATTGTTCCAAACGATTGGCGAAATATTCCCAGCCCTCATCTGGTTGGTACATCTACAGAATCCCACAGACACCATAGTGAGCAATGCTAAATAACCAAAGCACCAAACTCGTTGCCAATTGTGACGTGTCCACACGATTAAGGAGTGAAAAGCAACACAGCACCCAAGTAGGAGCTCCACATTTTATTCCACACGGGATCACAAACTGCATATATGCATCCAAGTAACTTTACAGAACGTCACCCTCCAACAACAGCATTTAATTTAAATATTTTATTTGTAATTTTTGGCTCACCTGGAACGAAGTTCCTGGTGAGCTAATGGGATGCTGCGTCGTCCGTCACTCAGTCCATCCGTCCACAAATACTTTCAACTCCTTCTCTGAAACTGCACATGCGATTTGGATGAATCTTTATCACAACGTTCATCACCATGTATGGACCAAAGTTTGTTCATGGCATGAAAAAAATCGGGCCCCCAGCGGGTCTACGGGAGTTGCCCCCCAAAATAGGTATTTGCTTTCTTCTCAGAAATACACATGTAATTCTGATGAAACTTGACCACAACTCTCATTACCTCTGATGTACAAAATTTTGTTCTTGGCATTACAAAATCGGGTAGTAAAGGGAGTCTACAGAGGGAGATTATGGGGGGGTTGCCCCCCGTCCCCCCAAATAGATATTTGCTTTCTTCTCAGAAACGACACACACAGTTCTGATGAAACTTGCTACAACCTTCATCACCCATGGTGTACCAAAGTTTGTTCATGACATAAGAAAAATCAGGGTCTGAGGGCCTGTGAGGGTGGTTGTCCCCCCCCCCAAATAATTTGCTTTCTTCTCCAAAACTACACATACAATTTCGATGAAACTTGACCACAACCTTCATCAATTGTGTTATACCAAAGTTTGCCCATGCTATTAAAAAATTCGAGGTCTAAGGGGGTCCACAGGGGGCTTGCCCCCAAAAACAGGTATTTGCATTCTTCTCAGAAACAACACATATAATTCTAATGAAATTTCACCACAACCTTCATCACCCGTGGTGTACAAAAGATTTTTCACACCATTAATAAATTGGGGGTTTAAGGGTGTCTATGGTGGGGTTGCCTCCCAAAAGAGGTATTTGCTTTCTTCTCCAAAACTACACACACAATTTCGATGAGACTTGACCACAACCTTCATCAACTGTATTATACCAAAGTTTGCCCATGCTATTAAAAAAATTCGAGGTCTAAGGGGGTCTACATAGGGGTTTCCCCCCCAAAAGAGGTATTTGCTTTCTTCTCAGAGACTACACACACATAATTCCAATGAAATTTCACCACAACCTTCATCACCCGTGGTGTACAAAAGATTTTTCACACCATTAAAAAAAAAAAAATTGGGGGTTTAAGGGTGTCTACGGTGGGGTTGCCCCCCAAAAGAGGTATTTGCTTTTTTCTCAGAAACTACACACACAATTTCGATGAAACTTGACCACAACCTTTATCACCCATGATGTCCCAAAGTTTGTTCATGGCATTAAAAAAAATGCATAGGTATTTCCTTTCTTCTCCATTGCATATTTTGTGGGTAATCCACGCCGACCGGTGGTTCCCTGGTTATGTTATTCAGCCACGACCAGGTGAGTACCCAGAGGGATTGCCCCAATGTTTACCTTTGCTCGAGGAGAGGGAATTCTTTGCATTTGGGTCCATTTGTTTTGTCTGTACGTCTGTCTGTCTGTCTGTCTGTTTGTCTATCTCGAGGTTTGGTTGTTTGTCCACGCCAAACGTGAGTATATGTATGAATTACTTTCGACCATTAAGAAATTTAAGGCCCCGAAAACCTAATAAACCCTTTACAATGCCAAGACCAATTAAGACTACGAAGACCCTGACAACTATTGAGAGCCCTAAAACTCTTTGAAACCCTCATACCCTTTATAATAACCCTTGAGACTTAAAACAATTCAGACCTGTTAGACCCCTTTAACCTTTTAAAACACCTTAAACCATTTCTACCCATTTAGACCTTTGGACCTTCAGACCATTTGACGTTTACAACTTTTCAGACCTTTGACCTTATTGCAAGTACTGGTGAGGGTGTGCAATGTCTGATTGCTCTCTTCTTGTTCTTCCTGTTTCATGCACCCCCGGTTTGTCTGGATTCCAGAATCAGAGGGGAAACTGCTGATGCTGAAGCAATATACCAACCAATGGCTGAAATCCGTTAAGCCTCCTTGAAGATAACGAGCGTGGGTTGCTGTGACATTGTTTGTATCATCATTAAAACAAGGACAAATGTGTCCAAGAGCAGCGTCCTCAAGGTTTTGTCGACTAAAAAAAAATATATATATTTTTTAAAAAACAACAACAACAACTTCCGATATTTCGTCACGTGCCTTCATTAAGCCAATAGCGAAACCCGTCATAATGTATTTACCAATTTACGATATATCGTGTATTTACGAAATAAATAATGTATTTACGAAATTACAATTTGACAAATGGAATAATCTTTAAATAGTAACGTGAACTTTTTGAAACTTTAAAGCAAATGTCCGAATATATTTAAAAGTTCATGATAGACGCTCTCAAAAGGCACCGTCTATGTGAGGATGTGTACATGTGCTCAGTATTGAAGGCGATCCGGATGTTGTATATACAAGAGACGAGTCCTGGATATTTAAGGTTTTGTCTTCACAAGAAGAAGAACAAGAACAACAAGAAGAAGAACAACAACGCCGAACTCTCTTTGAGCAGCGTTCGCGCTAAAAATTCGTTTTACAATAGTTGCCTCATTCACAATTTTTATTTCTTCGCAGAAAAAAATAATACAAACACAGTCACCATGGTGATGCAGTGCCACCCCCATTGGACTATCTTTCGGTGCAGGCCTCGTCACAGGAACGTTTTCAAGGCGGCGCATCCTTCACGTCAGAAGTCTAGAAAGATTATATAATCCATGATGATGAATGCACACTTTTCCTTGGTGATTGCCTTTTGTCAAAATAGGGTTAATTCGAAGAGAATCTTTCCAAAAAACGAACGAACGAACGAACGAACATACGCATAAGGGAGCAACAACGTCCAATAACAAGAAAGCACCCAGATGACGAAAAGACGCATTCTTACGTGATGACGTCATTGACAGCAGTTATCAGTACGCAGTGACGACACTAACGTCGATTTTTTTTTTCAATTCCCCTTGCTCACCGTAACGATTCGACGTACGTCATGACGTCAAAGAAGAGCTTAAAACGTCAAGCGATTGAACGGCCAACGTAGCAGGTTCTTCTTCTTCTTCATCTTCTTCTTCTTCACTGCGTGTTGGAGGGTGCTTGAGACAGGCGAGGTCCCTAGTTGTTATAACGCGTCATTTTTTTTCGCGAGTATTTGTTCCAGTGTGCGAGTGACGGTTCCGCTGCAGCGTTTGGCAATGGCTCATGTGAGTGAAAAGCCCGTGGACGATCTGGGTGATTCGCAGCTTCCAGACTCCACAGCCGCGCCCTGCCCGTGTCCAGGTTGGAAGGCGAACAGCGCCGGTGAGCTTGTAGTAGGACGCTATGGGATTGAGGAGGATACGTTTTGGGATTTGAAGGGACGGTAGTTTTATTTATTTATTTATTTAAATCTATATTTATATACGTTATTAAAGATCGATCCTGTACTGAGATTGCTAGGCCCGGATTGTAAATTGCGCTTTGCACCTCCATTGAGGCGGAGCGAGTCGGAGTTCGAGGCGTCGACATGTTTACGGATTTGTAACTTCTTGTTTCGGCCGAACCGATGTGGCT
Organism: Eptatretus burgeri; assembly: GCF_056783735.1. Taxonomy (NCBI): domain Eukaryota; kingdom Metazoa; phylum Chordata; class Myxini; order Myxiniformes; family Myxinidae; genus Eptatretus; species Eptatretus burgeri. Next base: position 14,476,981 of record NC_140962.1, on the reverse strand, counting down.
GCCATTGCACCACCACGTGTGGAATCGTCTCCATGGAGAGACCGTTCATCGCCGGTGGGATGCCATGGTGCTGCCGTGTATTATGTATCCCTTCACGGAGCCACAACCGCGCACTGGTCTCACTGATGGAACCTTCGGGGACATTTTTCTCGTTCGTCGGTGTCTCCTGCGATGTGTTCACAAGAGGTCATCCCGACGTACCCTCCTGAAGGGTGTGGTTGAGACGTTGCAGTTTTTTTTTTTTTTTTTTTTTTTTTTTTTTTTTTTTTTTTTTTAAGGGTGTGGAGAATGAATTAATAATTGATTTAATTAATACTGCTGACCTCACATACACTCGGAGCAGACACTCGAACCATTTCAACACCACCATGGCTGTGCTTCATTGTGAGCTGTGTATTACAAGCTGGGGGTAACCTCTGCCAACTAACTCTCCCCCTGCAGGGTAATTGTTTAACGATGGTTTCGTGAGGTTATTGATGTGGCGTGTTGGGTTTTGTGGTTGAAATGTGCTTTTAAAGCCGTTCAAAGAAAGAAGAAAAATAAATAAATACAAGACGCACCACGTGGTCGCGCCGCATTATGGCTCGGACTTGCCAAGTGTGTGTCAGTACCTCCTGGTATTTGCCTGCAGTAGTTTCCCCATTTCGTTCTTGATCTTATTTGTAGGATTTCTATTTCCTGGCGGGATTGCTTGGAGCCTATAGGGTTGTGCACTCCCCTCTGAGCTGTCTCGTCTGGATTTGAAGATTTTAACTGGAAAACGGTCACTGGCCGAACCCCGCAATTAGGTGGGAATAATTGGGAGCCTTAAAGTGGTGGTGGTGGTGGTTATCTGGAGGATTTTGTAATTATACTTGCTGATACCCCCTGTTGCTCTTTTTTTTTTTTTTTTTTTTTTTTTTTTTTTTTTTTGCTGACCTTGGAAGGATGACTGGCTGGGTCAACCCGCCTAGTGTTAATTCAATGGTAGGGGAGGCTCGAATTCAAGACCCTAAGATCTTCATCATTAAACCAACAGCAGGGTTATGATTGTGCATTGAAAACCTGAACACCTTCTCATTGTGTAGACGACTACAAATTGTGACTGCTATCATCACATTTGAGGCCTGTTGTGATTCACTTTTATTTTATAATTGTCCTCCACCACCAAGCCCCCTGTCCTCTTGTATAAAATGTTCCATTTCCCCCAAATTAGTTGCTTTTCTTGATTTTTATTTTTAATTTTTTTGGTGCAGGGAGAGTTTTGAATTGTTCGTTTCAATCTCCTATTTGTAAAAATATTGCTTATTTTTTTTTTTTTTGAGAGTTGGCATCATTTTGATTTGTGCTGCCAAAAAGGGCCGCAGTGGCCTGCTTCAGCAAAAATATTCTGCATCATTTGCTTGATGGAACCCATTTGCCATTGGCTTGTCGGCTGAATGGTTGGAGATGTGAGCTGAATTCAGACCTGATTTTTGAACTCCTGGGACCAGAGAAATGGTTTAAACCATTTTAGCAATCTACTGTTGTAGTTTTTGCTTTTGATAATGGGGTTATTGGCAAACTGAGCAAGCATAAAGGGATCCAAATTATTTTCCTCCATTGTTAGACATTTGTCATGTCATGATGCATAGCTTTAAAAGAACGATTCAGATTCAATATATGTATATATATATATATATATATATATATATATATATATATATATATATATATATATATATATATATATATATATATATATATATAGTATTATAATAGAGCTACGTTGTACCTGAAAAGGATATGATGGGAAGCTTTCAGTTGTGTATATATTGGTTTCCCTTTATTTGCAGTTTCCATCAATTTTGTATGCATTGTAATTTTTCTCCCACAGTGTACATTTTTCTCACCCGGTGGTTCCGCAGTGAAGGTATTTTGTTATGCAACACTGAACCTTGCTGTGAGGGCACTTGGTGATTACACGGGTGCTTTCTGGTGCGGTTGATTATCTTGTGCACAGTTTCTTGCACTCGTGTGCCACATTGTGGCATTGCCAATAACAGCACATGATTTAAATCTCATTTGTGGGGGGTGGGCCCTTCCTTGCCACCCTTCTATCCTGCCCCCCCTCCCCAATTTACTCCTGTTTACATGCTACAGTTGCTATTTCCAACCCCTGCCTATTGCCTTTCTAAGTCGTTTGCACCCTTTCTGTAGTAATCGACCCCTAAAGCTGTTGTGGTTACAAATTTTACATGTTAGAGGCTTATCTGCAGGAACTGACTCTCTTCCAACTGTAAGCATGTGATGGACTTCCTTTTTTTATTTTATATTTTGTCGAACTCGTACAGTCTTGAGAAACCTCCAATAGTGTTGGAGTGAGAGGAGAGTTGTCTTTATATGGTCATAAAGACATTGGTACGCCACAAAGTTCAACAGATTTAACATGATTGAATAATTGAGAACTTTGCATACATTGGGTTGAAGTATTGTTGTGGTTGTGGAAATTCGCAAACCACCATTCAGGTCCTGTTGGTGAGATATCTCTAAGTACATGTGTAGTTAGCCCAAACCCGTCGTATAGAGGGAATTTGTGTGATCCATCTGGGCTGTGACGCTTTGAGTTAGCCATTTTTTCTGTTCTGTCTTTTATTTCAAACAAACAGCATCTCAACAACCACGCCAACCACACTACAACCACGCCACCTCCACCATCAACGCTACCACATCTTCGCCACTCGCCATTCAGCAGGCCCTGTGCGGTTACGATCTCCGGGCACTAACAGAAACCAACGGCTATGCTCGGGGGTTTTCCCGCCTGTTTTTCCCGTCAAGGTTCTCCGTGATCGGTGTGGAGGAGTTGTGATGCAGGGGTCAAAGGTGAGAAAGGGTGGGGGCCTCTTTTTTTTTTTGGGGAATAATTCCCTGGCTCCACGCCAAGACTGACTCCCCCCCGGCCCCGCACGGCGCGGGGTGGAGGGAAAGCGAGAGGTCACGCCCCCCTTCGAGAGGCTTCTCCAAGAAGCTCGAAGGGAGGCGGGGCCGAAAACGGGGTTTTCGAAAACGGGGGAGAAGGTTGGAGCCCTGCGCTACAAAAGGCGAACAGGACGGACCTTGAGGTTTTTTTGGGTTGGTTGGTCGAGAGTCGTTGGTCGAGAGTTGGAGTGAGTGGTTGGTCTTCATGGTCGTCTTCTGGCTCGAGTCGCGAGCTTGTGGTTCCTGCCTTGCTTCGTTGACCCGTGCGCGAGCGTGGAAAACTGCGCCGAACAAACCTCGTCCGTACCGTCGAGTGGCCAACACCTGCAGGCGCGAGGCACGCAGGAGAGGACTCTCCTACCACGCTCGGGCACGGAGTCGCGGCCAGGCGGGACCCCGTCGACGGACGTCGGAGAGGGACTCGACACGCTCAGGGAAGTCGCGACTTCCATTTCTTTTGGGTTCTGTGTAAACGTGTGTGTGTGGCACCAGTCTGGTGAAGTAAAACTGTTGAGTGTTGCCGTGTGTCGGTCTTATTCGGTAGTATCTCTGCGTCATTGTTTCTTTTGTTACATTTGCTTTTTGTGCATAATTGTTTTAATTGCTATATGTGTGTCGTGTAAATAAAGTGCTTGCATGTTGAATTGTTCCCCGTTTTGCTGCGTCCTTTCCTTCGTTTGAATCTTCATCTTGCTTCACGTAAAGGGTTGGTAGTGGGCTTAATACGCCCGATAATCTGAACCGTCGAGGCCGACGATAACACCGCTCGGTTATCCCGATAGTAGGGAACGGATCGCTTAAGCGGCCCGTGTCCGGAGTCGACCTGCGGCGAGGTGCGATCGCCCGGTCTATCAGCCGCGTGGGTACTTAGGTAGGTCGAGTTTGGCGAACAACCCTATCCCATGCGGGTCGCTGAAAGGCCCACCCGTGACTGGCTCCCGGCGTTAGTCCGAGAGGGTCACGACAGAATTGTCCGTCCGGTGGGCGACGTGCCGCGATTCGAGCCACGTGGCCGATCGCACGCCGGCGGGCGTGAATTCGCAACAGTATATTGGTAATGTTGCATTCAAGACTTCAAATACGTATCTTGATAGAGCTGTAGGTGAGTGAATGGTACAGATTCTTCATCTGCGGAAACCCAAGGCGAGCAAACTCTTGTCACGTGATTAGTAGGTTCCTTTGTTTTCCTTCATTTTCACCTGTTCATTACCTCTGCCACCTCTGGAGGTTGTGCTTTCATCTGCTGTCTGTCTCTGAACAGAATATCTTAGTTGGCTGACAAGTCGATTCGATTTTGGTTTAGGTCCAGATCTAGCCTATCGGGTGGATACAAATTTTTATCGCTTCAGCCTGGTGGAGACGTGCTCCACTGAGTTCTTCTATGCTTCCAGTTACCTCCACCACCAACGGTGGAAGGAGGTTACTTATTTATTTATTTTCACCGGTCTTTTCGGAGAGACATTTTCAGAGATTTGTCAGGGTTGAAAGACATGTTGGACCAGTTTGTGTTTTTTTATTTTTATTTTTTCTTCTTACCCAGATCTGCAGTGAGTGAAGAAGCTGAGGGATGACAGATGCTATGCCAGAGGGTGGAGTCATCAGCAAAGAGATAGAGATTTTTTTCCAGAGTCTGAGATCATTGATGAAAACCAGAAAAGGAACAGGCCCCAGAACACTGCCTTGAGGAACTCCAGCCGAGACCGGAAGAGGGGATGAGAGAACTCTATTCAGGGCCACATATTGTCTGCAACAGGAGAGCAAGTTGACGAGCCACGAGTAGAGATTGCCTTGGATACCATAGGAAGAGTTTGGTGAGCATGGCAGGGTGCCAGACCATATCAAAGGCACGCAATATGTCGAGGGATATGGCTCTGATTTCATGTCTGGCATTGAGGATCTCCATCCATTGTTGGGAGATCAGAAGCAGCATATCCAGGGTAGAGTGACCTGGTCGGAAATCAAACCATTGGAGAAGAGGATGGATTTAATGTCTGAAGCGATTGATTCCATAACCTTGCTGATAGGGAGAAGGCTGATTGGTCTGTAGTTGCAGGGATCTGTTTTTGCACCTTTTTTATGCAGGGCAGTAATGTTTGCTGATTTCCAAGCAGATGACCTTGAGCAAATGAGAGGGTGAATAGAACAAAGAGGGGGTGAGCAAGCGCAGATGAGCAGTTTTTTAGAAAGCGATGGGTTTCACACACTATTTCGATGCAAACACCGAGTTTAGGCATTCAGCCTTTTCACGTGTGGTATCAGCAGTGCGGCCATTTGAGGTAAGAGAGGGGATGGAGGGGAGCATACACCAGAAACGGTTGATTATATGCCCCCAGGTTTGAGAGTTCAGACTTGAGATTCGAAAGATGTTGTTTTCTGGCTCTCCCTGAGGGTAGATACACACTTGTTCTGAGCTTTGTGGAAGGAACTGAGATTACCCTCAGTTGGGTTTGCTTTACATAAGGCACAGGCAAGTTGTTTCAGGACAATTTCATTGCCACAAGCTTCAGTGAACCATGGCCTTGAAGGGTAGAAGAACTGAAGATGAGGGGGGATAAATCTGCATGAGAGGAGAGCAAGTTTCTTTGACAGAATTCCCAGGACGAGGTGATGTTTGAGAAGTTAGCGATGGGAGACCAGCCTAGAAGGTTGATTGCTTCTTTGGAGGCTCTGCCAGTCAGCCTGAGTGAAATGGCAGACTCGACGGCACTGAGGTGGTTCTCTAATAACAGTCAGAGAGATTTTTACTTTGACAAGCACATGGTCAGAAGAACTGATTGAAGCGGAGGAAGAACAGCAGATATTTTCAGGGAAATTTGTCAATCGGATCCAGAAGAGATGGATCACCATTGGTTGGGATCCAGGTCGGGAAGTTGACCGATTGTCAGTCCCAATGAGTCGCTGAAGTGCCATGGCAGGTGAGAGAGGTACCCATACCTAGTCACCTGGCATTATGACAATTGAAGTTTCCACATGTGAGGAAGAGAGTTTGGATGAGAAGGTAGAAGTTGGTCCATGTTTTCAGATGGTGAGGTGTAAATGGAGTAATCACTGTTAGGTGGATGGTACTGTACACATGTAAACATGAGGGGGGAGTGAGGGCAGTGCATGGACAGTGAGGGAAGGAGTCTTTGATGAAGAGAGCAACTCCTCCACCAGGACGAGGCTCAGGTCTGTCATACCAGAGGAGGGAGTAACTTGGGAGTCAGAGATGTCTTGAGGGAGAAAAGTTTCTGTTCAGCAGATTGTCTGGTTTGTCAGTCGCAGCCTCTATGGAAAGATGTACCGAGTGCCCTTCTCGTTTACCAACCGGCTGTCCATTCCTGATGTTCAACGGAAGGTGTAACAGGAATGTGGAATTTATTGGTTCATGGTTTGGCATTCGCTGCTTCCACATTGTCTGTTTGCATTTGGGCTACCTCCTGTGCTTAGCACGGGTACCTCACTTTTTTAATGAATTTTTGTACGCCGCTCCTTCCCAATTCCATATCCGGCGATGCATGAGACACCATCACTGGGCGCCAAAAGAATGAAGTATTCAGTTTGTTTTTTCCGTGCGATATTTCAGCCAACCTTTGGGCTTGGAAGTTGAAATTATGGGACCAAAGTGAATGTGCTTTGGCTAAAACTGTTTTTACTATCTTGCCAAAACGAAGTTTTTGCAAGATATGTTGGTCAGCTTGTGTTTTTTTTTTTTTTTTTTTTTTTTTTTTTTTTTTTTTTTTTCTTCGTCTGTAATCACGTATAAATTCTGCAGAGCACAGTTATCATTGGAAATTTTTGTAACTTCGCATATCGGAGGCCTATCGAGGTCCCTTTCAGCGCATAAAATTTTGAAGGTCAAGGTCACTGTCGCAAATCAGGGGAATCAACGAAACCCTTTTTTTTGAGTAATTTTGATCGGATCGTCTTCAAAGTTCATGGTCTGGCGCTCAGCTGATTAATTTTTGGTGGCGATTGGCCTTGACCTTCATGGTTTGCGCCTAAGGTCAAACATATTTGACCCCAAGGTCAAATTTTCAAGTTTTAGGAACCATATCGTGTAGTACCTCAAATTGAACACCTCTGAGTGCTTTCTAGATATGTCAAGCTTGAGACATTGTGACGTTATGAGGCAAACTCATATTTTTCATGGTTACTCTGTAGAACGATTCTTATCGGAATCTCTCGTAGGCAGATATTCCTCAAGGAGTCGCTCCTGGTGGATAGCAGCTCTGTTCACCTCAGTGTGACCTTAAAGAAGTCACACGTGGTCACCTTTTGGCAAGATACGGGTCACCCTGCAGGTGACATTGGTTTATTTTTATTTATTAATTGCTGAATTATCGCTTTATTTTATTTCCCATCCTGGCAATATCAGGCATATTTTGACATGATAGTGACCAAGTGATTTGGCAATTAAGGGTGTTTTTTGATGTTTTGATTTAATCATTTTTCGGTTAATTTTCAAGAAGTTGGATTCGGATGAAATGGTGGTGGCATCGGGATGCTGTTCAGCAATTGATTTAAGGTATTAACAAATTTTACGATTCTTATTTATTTTAATTATGCAATTGATCGATCAACTATTGTACACTGCTTCCTTCTAATTCAGAGTCCATGCTGCAAGGTGGCACCGAAGACGCCCCGATGTCATGTGCTGGAGGGTTTGTTTATTTGGCATTGGAGGAGGGTGGGGGGGGGGGTCAGTGGGCTTTGTCCTGTTAAATGTTTTGTTTTTATTTATTTTTTCTCTTCTGAGAATTTGTGGAACCTTTTATCAGTTGCAGCAAGTGCATGTTGAGTAATGTTTGGGAACAACTTGTGATAAACATTAGTCATGGAATTGAGTTGTTTACAAACTGTTTTAGTGCCGCTCTAAATGGTAGACTCGTCTGCATGCAAGTCAAATGGTAATTGTAATTTGTTGTATATAGATGGGCCCTTATTACATATTCTGATCTTGCTCTGTGTAAAGAAGTTTTTAGCATTTTGTTTTTCTCATTGGAGGCATTATTACTTGTCTCGAGTTGAAATTGCAAGTTTTACTGGTTCAAGGTAGCCTTGTGTTCCACCGTTGAGGATACAAATAGCATGGAAATCTACCATTTGCTTTGCCGCGCTACCGGCAATGCTGGAAGAGATTGCCAAATACTTTCATAATTCCTCTTGGGGAGAAAAGTCTAAGATGATTATGTGCCCCTATTGTATACCAATCTCATGAGTTTGACAATCTGTCGCAATCTCGTGCTCCTGACCTTTGTCCTGTCTTATGGGTGTTGCTCAGCCGTCTTGGTGTTTTACTGGGGTTCAGTAGTTTGGTGTACCTTCTCAAGACTTTGGTATTGTTTATTCTATCTTTTAAAAAAAATTTTATTGGCAGAATACCCCCCCCCCCCTTTCAGCCATGCAACTCGTTCTTCTGATTCAAACCTTTTTATTTGGGTGTTATATAGGCAACTGATGGCCCTGTACATGCAAAAAAAAAACAGGTTACAGGCATGAAAGCAAAAATGTATGTTCTGCTTGTAATTCAAAATGCCTCGCTGGACAGGAATACTGCACTGTAAATGGTGGAGACGAGTAATACCCTCGCCCACCTGGATGTGGTGCTACATGATTACACATTTACATAGAGAATTTGCATCCCCCTCTCTCATTTCCCCCCCCCCCTCCATGAACACCAGCAAAGATAAAATGCACCTACTGTATACATTATTTTAGGTCATAGTGATCCTAGCAAGTCTGGGTGTAATCGGCCAAGAACTGAAGGAGGAGCAGCATGACAAACACTGGTCCGTGAATTATTGTATCCCTTATGTCGTTTATATGGTGTTTAAACTAACTTTTTTTTTTTTTTTTTTTTTTTTTTTTAATAAACAGTGGTGGACCTACTGCACTGGCGTGATGTGAAGCCCTCTGGTGCCATTTTTGGGACGACACTTATTTTGCTGCTCTCGCTATCTGTGTTCAGCGTGATCAGCGTCGTTGCTTACCTTACCCTTGCCATTATCTCAGTCACCATCAGCTTCCGTGTCTACAAGTCAGTTCTGCAGGCTATCCAGAAGACCAACGATGGACATCCGTTCAAGTGAGAATCGGAGTATTTATTTTGTGCCATTGACCTGACCCTGGGGACCCTGAGTATGAATGTAAAATTTACTGGAGATTGGCCCAGCCACTTTTGATTCTATAATGAGGATGCATATATATACTGAGAATTGCCTTCTTATATGATTGTTGCTCATTTGTACGTGTTTATTCAAATGGCAATACCCGTGACTTTTTTTTTTTTCTCCTTCTTCCTGCCCTTAATTTGTATACTATGTGACCAAATATTTCTAGTGGTGTTCCTCAAATAGTAATTTTATGGTTGGTCACTTACTTCTGTGACAGGCATAAGTTTTGAATTGTATTCTGATTATTATTATTACTAGTAAGTGCCCGTAAAAATAAAATAAATAAATATTCAAATAACCACAGGCCGTTGCTTCGCTCTCGCGTGTCCGTACGTGCGTGGCCCGGAAGTTCGCATATTAGCAATTTCGTTTTAAAACCCAATTATTCAATTGGCACCAACGTATTTTACCTTTTCGCAATGTCTTGGCAAGGAAAAACAAGAAGAGAAGAGAAAAAAATTTACTTCCTGGTTCGGAGCATACCAGCACTGTTACCGAAATTTATGCACCGTCTAATATGAAAACTATCATAACTTGGGGCATTGTGTTTATAAATGCGCATGAGAAATTATTAGAATACACGAAGTCATCACTCTCCGGAAGCCCGTACGTTGTAATGCGGCTGAGCTTCCCTTCCCCATCGGCCACGCAACAACGTGTCTTGTCATTGGTTTGTTAAATAAATGGCCATAACTTGGGAAGCACTTGTCCGATTAATATCAAACCTTGAAAACGCACATCCTCGGGTCCCCAGCAATATATCTGGCAAGTTTCAATTAGATCGGACCAGTGGTTGTCGAGAAACAGCGGTCACAGACACGCACACACAGATTGCTGGAATTGTAGATGGATTAGCAATGAGTGAGTCCACCAGTCATTATCACTTGAACCAAACGTGATTTTTGATAACTTGGCCACAAGCTTCATATCTGATGCCTCACTAGATGTATTGACCATCAAAATCTGCACTCATTAAGGGGCTTTGCTTTACCAGGGTGGTTTGAGTGACTGATTCTCTTAATCCAGGTGAGTTTCAGGACTTGCGTTCCTATTTTTATAATTATTGACTCCTTTTGAAAGAATTTTGCAGCATGGTCCAACTTTACATTTTACGAATATAGTTGATTCAAAGATTAACGTAGGACTTTTTCTCCTCTGTAAATGCACGAGGCAAGTTGTCACCACATAGGATTTGGCTGAAATTATGATCAACTGAAGATTTAACAACCAAAGGATCTTGTTGGGTGCCTTTTGACTTTGTTTTCTTTGCTGCAGGGAATACCTGGACATGGACTTGACCGTTTCGCAGGAATGTGCACGCAAGTACACAGACCTGGTTTTGTCTCACACGAACTGTGTTGCTAAGGAGCTGCGCCGTCTGTTCCTCATACAGGACCTGGTCGATTCGCTCAAGGTTATCCCAAACACTTCTGACCTTGTTACCGTGTGCACACAAAGGGAAAATCAGCTTCTGTCTGTACAATGTCGAGGAACAACTTTATTTCAATTGAATGCTATATTTTGAACATTAATCGGAACATAAACCTGCAGTTCAGCAGTATGTTGCCTCTGAGTTTGACATCCTATGGAATCACATGGAGTAAGTTAGTTTTTTTATTTTTTTTTATTTTTATTTTTATTTTTTTTTAAAGCCTGGTTGGCAGCCTAACAAAATTGAAAAATCAAGTAGTTACGTTCAAAGTACACTGCCCCCATGCCAAATGAATAACATGCCACTCTGCAGCACATTGAGACAATTGGGAGGGAGCCATAATTTATTGCATAATTAAAATAAATAATTGTAAACTTAAATTTATTATTTGCCTTATAGCATACTTAAACCAGCACTGTTTCATTCTCATCTTTAACTTGTTTTTTGGAAAATAATTAATCGATGAATCAAAAACACCCTTCATAGAAAAATCATTTGGTCACTGTCATCTCCAAATATCAGCTTCTTTGCTTAAAAGGTGCCTGAGATATTGCCTAGATGAGAGAAAATAAGTAATTTATCTATAATTAATTGATTCATCAAAAAAATACTGTTTTGCCAAAGCACATCTTCACTTTTGTCCCCAAATTCAGCTTCCTCGATCAAAGGATGGTTGAGATGTCACCTGGAAAAACAAACAAGAAAACAAAGTACTCCCTTGCTTCAGCATCTGGCAATGTCATGCATCACCTGGATATGGAAGGAGTGGTGTACAGTTCAACAAGAAAGCCTGGTGTTGGCGCAGTGGTTAGGGCAGCGGCTTGGGATCCAATAGGTCCTGAGTTCAATTCCCGTTGGGCCACTGAATTCATACACCAGGGGGTTGACTCAGCCTGTCATCCTTCCGAGGTCTGCGAATTGAGTACCAGTATACTGGGCCAGTGTATACCCCGGTTAAAATAGGTGTACCATATCCCTGTGTCGTAAGAGGCGACCAGGGTTGCGTCAGGAAGGGCATCCGGCGTAAAACATGTGCCAAATCACTATGCGGATCATACGGATGATCCGCTGTGGCGACCCCTAACGGGAGCAGCCGAAAGAAGAAGAGGTGTACAGTTCAACAGGAAATTTCCTGGTTTTAAGGACGTCATAAAGGATACAAACAGGCATGCAGAGCTATTGTTACTTTAAATATGGTGGTGTAATTACCATTATGCCTGGTATTTGCTTCATGGTTTGGGTGGTGAGCTTGGGATCCAAGGATCCTGAGTTCAAATCCCACTCGGCTGTTCAATTTCTACCAGGTGGGGTTGACTCTGTCTGTCATCCTTCTGAGGTCGGCAAAATGAGTGCCAGCTTGCTGGTATCCAGTGTGAGTGGCGACCAGTCCAGGATTGTGCCCAATGTCCAAGGAGACTGCTTGGGCAGCACCAACACTCTGCACAGAGTATGGTCCTGATGGATGGAATAACCATTGTCAATGGCGGTAAACTTTCAAAGATTTTCTACAACATTTTAAATCTATTTTCTTTCCATTGAATTATATACTTGAACATGACAACACAAATTGCCTTATTTATTTATTTTTTACACTTTTGAAACCCTTCCATTTAGCAGTACTTGGACAAAATATTGCAGCATTTTGCGTCCTCGCAACCAATCAAATTTGCCAATCGTAGACTTCACCCGTTGTACAACGCTCCCTCCCTATTCCATCTGCAGGTGCTGCACGACATCGCCGGTTGCCTTAGGCCTTGCCACCCGGCATTGATGCGTGCTGAAAGGGTGTACTCCGTTTTCACTGTTTTCTTGTTTGTATGTCGGTGATATTTCGGCCATCTTTTCAGCGAGGAAGCTGAAATTTGGCTCTGAAGGGTATTTTTGATTTATTTGTTTGATTAATTTTCAAAAAGTTGATTTGAATGAAACTGGTGGTTCAGCTATGCTATTTATTGGTCATTTGATTAAGAAATTTGTTTTCATTACACAATTGATCGATCAATTTTTGCACACCCCTCACTCCCAATTCTGTCTCCATGTGCTGGAGGATGTTATTTATTTGGCATGGGGGTGGTGTACTTTATAGCTGTACTTAGTTTTTTATTGCTATATATATTTATTTTTTATTTTGTAGGGTTAGAATTTGAACATTTTGGGTATTTTTAGTGCCATGTCCTGTTCTCAAGCAGAATGTGTACATAATTTTACAGACCCAATTGCTTGAGGGCTTAAATAATTTTGATTTATTTTCATAAATCATCACTTAAAACGTTGGAAGGGTTGGAAATCACTTAAAACGTGTAGAAATGCAAAAAAAAAAATTCAAATATTTTTGCAAAATGGCCGCCACAGCGGCCATATTGGATTTTGGACCAAGTCCAAAATCTTATGGCATGATCCTTGGACCATACCTAATCCCCCACCAAGTTTCGTCGAAATCCGTCAGTTTTTCCGTAATACTGTTCACAAACAAATAAGCAGTCATAGACTGGTACTTATGAAATCGTCAACTTGACCTCTGACCTTGTCTAATAAAAGCTGTCTCTGGAGAAGGTAGCGACGCAAACCAGAAGTTTCTACGATGATTCTGTACCAAACCATCAAAAATCAAATGTTTTGGATGTTTGACCTCTAGTGTAGCAGCATAGCAAACCTGTTGTGCATTTTGTGATACAAGCACCAAATTTGGCACAAATGTACAGTAATATGTTGCGAACATTTTCTGATATTGGGCCACTTGAAATTCTCTCTTTATGTCTGCCATATTGGATTTCAAAATGGCCACCACTTGAAATCTACATTTGCTATTATCTCTGGACGTAATGCAGCTATTGACTTGATTCTGGTATCTAAATGTGTTTTTGGGGGCAAGGAATCCAATGGTACCATTTTCAACTTAATATTATCTATCACAGTCTGTTATTTTATTTGGAAATTATCTGGGCAAATATTGGATTCAACACAATACTTTGAAAAGAATGTCTTGGTTCTGTAAATGTCTTAGGTATAACACTGACATGCTACATGGTCTAGTATTTGAGGCGAGGTATATACCGGTACTGAAGATACGTGTACATAAACAGTGTCATCTTAAGTTCAGCATTGCCACAAGTACATGTATGTTGTTGACTCGTCATGTGCAGTCCCCTTCACACACAGAGGGCTGTGCACTGAAGGGCAGCCTTTTTGCACTTGCAGTGCCTCACACACACACACCCTTTCTTGCACTTGCAAGAAACCAGCTCAATGCAGCTGTGAGCTGCCTCAGTTAGCCTGGTCCAGTAAGGTGTGTACTGTCCTTCTCCAGTCTTTGACCAACCCCAGTTGGTTGGTGGAGGGAGCTCTGGTGCTGGCAGCAGTATCTGACCCCACACATGTCCACCTTGATACACTGACCTCTTGACATGTTCCTCCAGAGCTGCCTTCATTGGGATGAGCTGCACATTGTTCTTCCTTGCGAAGTTTCCTCCTGGCCTTGTCAATGTCTGCATTTGCTGGTTCGATCATACAACAGGATCACGAACCTCTCTGATGTGCATTGCATCGTCTGGTATGTCACGAGGTGCAGAGGACAGCAGCGCCTCAGTGAGTTCTTGCAGTACCGTCCAGACTGCCCACGCAGTCTTCTTGCCATGTCTATGAAAACTAGGCACAGTGTCACATCCAGTTAGAGCATGGAACATTGGCAGTGCACGAGCCTTCTCTCGTCCCAATCCAGCTGCTATTTTGTGTGCTGCTAGGTATCGGAAACTCTGGCCTGTTCAGAATGCCAGCCACAGTTTGTCTTCTGGTTGCAACTCCTGTGCCAGGGACACTGCCAGCACCACAACATCGGTGTCTACAGTCCGGATGAGTATTGCATGGTGTCCATGCTGGACTGCGTGAGATGCATGCAGCAACATCCGACTGTCGGCTTCTTCATGGTTACATGGGGCGAGTGAGGTCAGATCTGGCAGTAGTGGCTTGCTGAGCACTGCCTCTCCATCAGTAACGACGAGTTGCTTGTCCTCCTGGTCAAACCATTCCATGAGAGCTGCTGAGAGGAACCTGAACAGCTCGGTCTTGTTGCTGTCCACTCGTAGGAAGTTCTGCCAGTTACCTGGTATGGCTGCGGCAGCCACCACATGTCTCCACACACCTTATCCCTGCTTTGCACGTGTACCACCTTTCAGTGAATCGGCAAGGTAAGTATCCCAGACCAGATCCAGGCGTGACACTTTGCAGCTTCGTGGACATATATGGGATGAAGATCTGTTGTGCATACTCTTCAAAGGTCTTTGCAGCCGGCTTCAGCATCTAGACGATGGCTGCTCCATCAAGCACAATACAGGTCGTGACAGGAGTCTCTGTCTTTGCGTCGGAGACTTCTTCCAAGCATGTGAGGAGATCGCTCTTGGTACCAGTGCAGAGGCTTCCACCATCAGACAATGCAGGAGGACATGCCTGATTCTCATGACAAAAGAACTCCTCAAGGTTTCCATCTCTCGTCTGGCAGCCAGCCAACAGCCTTCGTGTTAAATTCAGAACGTGTCAAAACTGTCAGTGTGGAATACACACTTCACTCAATACTACTTTATATCAAACATTTCTAATTTAAAGCCTTATAGTAAGAATTTCAGATAAACCCCAAAAAAGTAAGACCAGGTTGGCTATTAGACAAGCTGCCTCTGTTGTGTCCACCAGACAAGTGGTTTTAGCCAGCACACACGTGTATCAGGTAAGCTTGTGCTGAGTACATCATACCTGAACAACTCAGTGAGGCAGAACACAGCAGTGCACACCAGGGTGACCCCTTCAGTGCATAAACCAATTAACCTGTCCACTGCAGGGCATATAGAAATGAAGTTATTTTCTGCATATAATAATACAAGTTCAGTTCTATATAACAATTTCTGTTATTACCACTACTACAAGCTTTGTCTGGAATTTTGTAGACAAGCTGGGATCAAAACATTACCTCCTTCCACCATTGAGTGTAGAGGTAAACATCATGGAAATTATATCGTGCCCTAGATTTAATTCATGCTTACCCGTGTATTTGCTTCACTGGTTCACAAGGTCTTTTGCAGACATGTAATTCAGACTCTTGTCTTCATTGCTGACCACACAATGTTGTCTAGCTGAGCCCAGATTGTATGTAATTAACTCATTTTTGTGGAGTCACAAGGTGATTTAAACACAGCCACACAAAGAACACAGTTGATGTGGGTCAACACACATGCAGCCTCTCTACTCTTTTATTTTGGGTCAGGGCTGTGATTAAAGACATGTCATGGAGTCATGTTTGTAAACATTGTTAAAGAGATGCTACAGTGCATTAAGGAAAGAAGACAGATGGAAGCCTATACAAGAAATTTCTGTACTCTAAAAACACAAAAGATGGCTTAAAGGGTCGAGGAAAAGGGGATTATGCATGTTTGGTATTTATTGACAATATGAATGTAATGTTGCATAAAATATGCATATGAATGGGTCACTTTGGTTCCTAATGGGATATGAATTTATATTTTAGACTGCCAGTATATATGAGCTTGTCTGAGTTGTTACTAGTGATTTAGTAACGTTTTTTTTTTTTTAATTTATATTTACAGAACTAAGACATTCTTTTCAAAGTATTGTGTTGAATCCAATATTTTCCCAGATAATTTCTAAATAAAATCATATAAGACTGTGATAGATAATATTAAGTTGAAAATGGTACCATTGGATTCCTTGTCCCCAAAAACATACATTTAGATACCAGAATCAAGCCAATAGCTGCATTACATCCAGAGATAATAGCAAATGTAGATTTCAATATGGCGGACATAAAGAATTTCAAGTGGCCCAATATCTGAAAATGTTCGCAACATATTAATGTACATTTGTGCCAAATTTGGTGCTTGTATCACAAAATGCACAATTCTTTTGAATATTTGGGCTAAGCTGCCCCACAACTCACTGTGACCTTGACTTTTGACCAAAATTCAATCAGCGCTAGCCATCACGTGGTGAACCACGTGGTGTAATTTGACATTGGTCGCTCCTTCCGTTCTCGAGTTATCGTGCCTCCAAACAAGCAATCAGACTGGTACTTACGAAATCGTCAACTTGACCTCTGACCTTGTCTAATAAAAGCTGTCTCTAGAGAAGGTAGCGACGCAAACCAGAAGTTTCTACGATGAGTCTGTACCAAACCATCAAAAATCGAATCTTTTGGATGTTTGACCTCACTGTGACCTTGACCTTTGACCGATTTTGACCAAAATCTAATCAGCGCTAGCAATCACCCTCCTGAATCATGTGGTGTAATTTGACATTGGTAGCTCCTTCCGTTCTCGAGTTATCGTGCCTACAAACAAACACAAACAAACAACCACACAAACAAGCAAACTGAAGTCATCAATATACTTACGAAATCTTTATATTTCGTAAGTAACAAACAGAAAGGGGTGAAAACGGTAACCTCCGATCTTCGATGGCGGAGGTTAATAAGTGGTTAGTGGGGTGGGAGAGGTGGAGGCACAAGCCTCCTCTTGTTTATGTTGTCATGACTTCTGATGGACCCAACATTGTCATTAAAAAAAAAAAAAAAACCTCTAACCTCCACTACTCTGTTATTACCAGCAGATAGCAAAAACTCTGGTCAAACTAACCTACTTGTTTTCAGTTGTCTTGACGATGGACAACACTATTAAACATCATGTCAGTACGAAGAGGAAGTTGAGTAAAGCCTTCTGCGAATGTGCTGAAGGGTTGTGTGAATATAGTGAGACATCTTTAAACACCGCGATGGTCCCAGCTAATCCATTTGTATTTTCTGGCTGCTAACATCATCCACGCATAACCTTTGGAGTGGAATTTCTCATTTAATTTTGATTCCTTGTACAGGAAGCACAAATGTGCAAATATTTTTGCCTGTTTGGCATTTACATCTGACCCTGTGGCTAATGATGGGATCCTTGTTTCAAATCCCTTGTTGTATTTTGTTGTTTCTTTGAAGGAATAGGGAAGTACATTGTCTCTGTGTTTGCCAAAATGTAGTGTTCAAGTTCTTCCATGAGCCTTAATACACTTTCAAAAACTAAAAAAAAAAAAAACTCCTTAAAAATAGTTGAACAAAGATTGTATAAAAGTGATTTGTCTTGAGCTTCTTGTGGAAAAGGAAGGAATGTTAAAGTGAAATTTAGGATTAATCTTCATCATTGTCTTTATTTAAAAAATTGCTGTCAAATGCAGTCCGGCAGAAAGTGTGGCTTTAGGTTTGAGTTCAAGCAAAGTAACCACTTATTATTATTTAAACAGATGTTTGGTACTACAGAACTTCAATCTGGATACAAACAAACACGACCATAATCGTGACCGAAGCTTTTTGTGCTGCACTCTTCAAGGTAAAAAAAAAAAAACACAGCAAGTGAAGGCATATGCTTTATACTCGTCTCGATAAGGTAGACACTGATTGGTTCAACCGTAATGACATCACGGTGAATCCGAAAGGCCGTAATGAGCCGACCAATGGGCATTCAGATTAACCGTGACGTCATTATGGTTGAACCAATCAGTGTCTACCTTTATTGAGATTTGTATATATAGCACGCACCTTCACTTCCTCCTTCACTTGCGATTTTTACCCTGAAGAGTGCAGCACGAAAAGCTTCGGTCACCATTATGTTGTGTTTGTATCATTATTTATTATTTTTGTGAAACTTTAATTTGAGGATACTTTATAGAATTTGAGATGCTGAAAGATGTCGTGGTCAAGTATGACAGCTGGGGTTCTCTGATGATTGATCAATCATCATGTTTTTGTTTTTTAAGTAATTATCTCTTGGCTGGAGATGTGAATGATTTTTATTTTTTGAGGGAAATGTGTTGTGATTTGCATTTTCTGTACTTTCCAGGTTTTTATCCAGTGTTTTGTTTCTGTATATCACAGTTTGCCTTGCTGCTCTGGCTGCTGACCTATGTTGGTGCCATTTTTAATGGATTGACGCTACTCATTATCGGTGAGGCCATGCAGGGAACTTCTGTTTGTCATCTTGCAGCTCACATAAGCAAACTTGTGAACATGATGTTTTTTTATTTTTTTTTAATAATCGATCTTCTCTCTTATTACATTGCTATGAAAACACTGCTCGCCACATCAAAGTCGGTCTTTGGTTCACTTTGGCACCAGACATGATCTGGTATTCACTCCATGATCTTAAAATCTCCTTTTGAGCTTTTTTGCCATTTTCATTGTTGGTTGGTTTCTAATCTGAAAGTTGTCAAACGCAATCTGATCTAGAAGGAGCCATATAGTAATTGCATACAAATATGGTAGAATTCTACCCCCCCCCCCCATATGCCCCAAGATGCTTGTACTTTGCCATATTCATCTTACCTTCATGTCTCTCTTCCCTCCATTAATATTGCTACTCTCAACCAATCCCCCTCCCCCTCTTCTTCATTTTCTACACTTTACACTCAAATTCCCCATGCACCTTCATCAATGGATGGTACTGTGCCAAGTCCATTTATAGTAGATTGTTCCGATCCGGCTCGTAATTTTCATGGGTCCCGGATCAGCCGGAACTCAGAAAAAATTGCATTTAATCAAATGGATGTAAATATATTTCTTTGGGTGGGTGCATGGCCTCTCTTAGCCTGCTTAGCGTACAGGCTTAGTTTGCCAAAGCACTGCTTTCATTACAATACCATGATGTGCTTTGCAGGGAATGATTGTGATGAATTAGTTGCTCGATTGTGCAAAGTTTATTTCCATTCCTTTCATCATAAAACCAGTTGGTAGATTTCCAATTTAGTGATGATGGATGATTCATAGGTTTAATGCAACAAATTCTCAAAAAAATAAAAAGATAGAAACTTGTCGACATAACCTACCAGTCGTTTGTGCAGGATAACAAATTCCGATAACTCGTGAAACTTTTGGACACCTGAGTTTCTCCTTCACACTACATTCTAGAGTTCCTGCTGTTGTAGAATAATAATAATTGTGCCATTGGATAAATGGTGGTCGATTTTACTTGGAACAAAATTTGTTCGTTTCATTATAAACTTGCCTGTTTTAAAAGCCGCTTTCCTTGTTTGAAGAAGCCCTCATGGTTTTGATTTGGGTTTTATTAGGGTGCCAAGCCAACAAAGCTGGGAAACCTATTGTTTTTCATTATATTTTATTTTTATTATTATGATTATTCCCCCTCCCCTTTTCTCCCTTTCTCCTCCCCTACTTTAAAAATCATTTTCTCGGGAACCGTAGGTCCGATCGACATAAAATTTTCACCATCGTATATATCTTTTTCAGTCGCATACTTTATTGATAATTATGATGTCGTAGATCATGTGGTATGGGCACCATCTTTGAAAAACCGAAAAACTTTGGACCTCTATCTCGCTGTCTAACCGAAAAAAAAAAAAATAAAAATAAAAAAATATGAAACTTGGCACATGTCAAGAACTCCCCATGGGGACCAAGTGATATATATATATATATATATATATATATATATATATATATATATATATATATATATATATATATATATATATATATATATATATATATATATATATATATATATATATATATATATAATTTTTTTTTTGTGACGTCATTGAAGTGGTATCCCAGTGAAAATTCAACAGGGAGAACACTGCATCGGAAAAATTTGAAATTTCTTGAGCATCTACGCAGCTCACCGTATAAAAATAAATAATGGTCATCGGTTACTTGGTTTGGCAGCCATGTTTTGAAAAAAAAATCTTCTCCAGAATGGCTGGTTAGATCAAGGGGAAATTTCTCATCTTCAAGTGTTGGGGATATAAGTTTGTTAATGAATTACTGGTCTACAAAAATAGTTTTGTTTTTTTTTTTTGTTTTTTTTCTTGCATGGACTTTGGAAACTTTTTGTCTAATTTTGGGCTGCTGAATCCAAATCTGAGCTCAGATTTGCTCTATCACATCAAGTTTTTGTGCTTTCTGTATGCTCCATATTCATGGATTTTTACAAAAGTTGACCATCCAGTCTGGCAATCTTGGTGGGGATAAAACGGCAGAAGCTTGATTATTCCGAGTACCCGTAGCTGTAAACAGCCTGCCATGAGCAAAGTGGAGTTCTTGTCTGATTCTCTTAAAAGAATCAACATATGCATCATTAGTTAACGTCTATGATGTATTTGTGATTTGCAGCTGTGAAGACCACCTAATCTGCTTTTAAGACTCTACCTAATCTCGTGAGATGCGAGCATTACTGTATTGCGCGATTCTCAGTGGGGTTGTTTATACCGGGACCTGGTACCTTACACTGTAAGCTAGCTATGTCTACACCTTCAAAGAGAAGAAAGTGCTGTAATACCCAAGTATCTTCTGCTGTATCTGTGGATGCTTCACTTTAGCACCTCAAAGACGCAACATCACTACATTTGTCAAGAGAGTGTACCGTGCCTACTTTAAAGTACCACTTGGAGACCAGGACAAAAACTGGGCCCCTCAAAGTATGCACGACTTGTGTCGAATCTCTGAGATCATGGTCTCAAGGAAAGAATGCTAAGCTCAAGTTTGGTGTGCTGATGGTTTGGAGAGAACCAAAAAAACCACCCAGATGACTGCTACTTCTGCCTTGTAAATGTCAAAGGATTCAATAAGAAAAACAAATTCATGAAATACCCGAGCATACCCTCTGCTATACGGCCAGTTCCTCATTGTGACGAAATACCTGTACCTGTTTTTACCGAGCTCGCAGAGATTTATGAGGAAGCACTTGCTTCATCCACATCTTTATCCGATGATGATGAAGAAGCAGACGCAGAGTACAAGGCATTGGATTCGTTTTTTTTGATCAACCTTCTCTGTATTGTCAGCCTGAATTGAATGATCTGATCCGAGATTTGAATTTCCCAAAACAATCTGCTGAGTTGGCTTCCAGACTGCAAGAGAAAAACCTTCTCAAACCTGGCACGAGTGTCTCATTTTATCGCAACAGAGGCAGAACTGAGGAAGTACTTCCACTCTGATGGTCAACTTGTATACTGCAATGATGTTGAAGGGCTTCTCGCTATGTGATTGCCTGCATATCATTCAAGTGGGTGGAGACTCTTTATTGACAGTTCAAAAAGAAGTTTGAAATGTGTTTTACTTCACAATGGGAGCATCCATGGATCCATCCCCATAGGATACTCAGTGACCCTGAAGGGGAAGAATGCAAACATCAAGGTTGTACTTGAACGATTGAAGTACCATGATCATGAATGGTTGATCTGTGTGGATTTGAAAATGGTGAACTTTCTTTTGGGGCAACAAGGAGGTTACACCAAATACCCTTGTTTCCTATGCTATTGGGACAGTAGGTCTAAGGAGGAGCACTGGGTGAGAAAGGAATGGCCATCAAGGAATAGTTTGATACCTGGTGACAAGAACATCATTAATGAACCACTGGTTGATCGGAAAAATATCATCCTTCCACATCAAGCTCGGTCTGATGAAGCAGTTTGTTAAAGCTCTTGATCACACTGGAGACTGCTTTGGCTACATATGTTCAAACTTTCCTCGTCTTAGCGACGAGAAGAAAAAAGCAGGGATATTTGACGGACCTAAGATCAGAGCATTACTCGAGGACCCACACTTCGTTACGACGATGACCGCTGTCGAAGCTCGAGCATGGAATGCATTCACTAATGTGGTGCAGAATTTTCTTGGGAACAAAGATGACAACTCACGAGAGATTGTGGAGGAGCTGCTCCTTAGTCTGCGAGCGCTGGGGTGCAGAATGAGCACCAAGGTGCACTACTTGCACAGTCACCTAAGTGAGTTTCCAGATAACCTTGGAGATGTAAGCGAGGAACAGGGTGAACGTTTCAATCAAGACATTAAAGTGATGGAAGAACGTTATCAAGGTCGTTGGGACTCAAATATGATGGCAGATTACTGCTGGAGTTTGATGAGGGATGTCCCAGATGCTGTACATAAGATATTGTCCACAAAGAGGAGGTTTACTATGTTGTAATACGATTACACCTGTGCCTGTGGATACTTGTGCTTTCAAGTACCGGTACTTATTTTGTTATATTCGCATTTATTGCTGCATTTTGAATGTCGTGAAAAGTCACAAAACTCAGGAAAATGCTTTGAGCTTGAGTGATGCCTTGTATTTAAGTGATGTACACAATTAAGGGAACTTTTTCTGCCTATATATTTAACTTAGTTTAGTGAAATTTGTAAACTTTTCATACATTAACAATATCGAAAATGTGCAAGCATGGATTATATGTTAATGTATGATTAAATATTGTAATTGAAGTAGGTACCTTTCATTGTAAACATTTTTGCATCTATCGATCTTCTAACGCAACAGTGTTTTTCAACTTGGAGTGTAAAATTGCTGTTTTCTCAAAAATAATGATTTTTCATAGTTCAAAAACTAATGATGGATTTGGGTTCAGCACCCAAAAGTTAGCTGGAATCCGTTGAAAAACCCCATGCAAGAGAAATAGTGTTGACCAGTGAATTGATAGGTCACCTGTTTTGGCAGCCATATTGGATTGAAGAAAAATGTTAAATGTTTTCTCTGGAACCACTTGTCCTATCGAAGCAAAAGTTTGCAAGTATCGATTGCCATGGCTGCATGTACGGTAAAAAAAATTGTCAGAAGTCACATGGTTTGGTGGCCATCTTTGATAGAAAAACGCACGTTATCCAATTAACACGGAACTCAAGCATATGATCCCCTGCCCCATTTGAGGCAGAATATAAGTTTATGATGTCATCGGTCATGTGGTTCATCGGCCATATTGGGTTGGAAATTAAAAATATTAGTCTTCTACTCTGAAACGGTTGAACAGATCGAGACAAAACTTTACAGGTATAACTGCCTATCCATGCCGAACAAAAAGTGAACATTTTTTTTTTTCAAAACAACATGGCTGCCAAACCAAGTAACCGATGACCATTATTTTTTGGGGTTGGTGTATCAAAGTGGACGTCTTGGTACCCGGTCATCACTGCCAGCTGTTATAAAGTGGCAGTTTTAGTTTTACTTTTATTCTCCCTCCCCCAACCACACCCTGGTTTGAACGCCGATCTCGATACTAACTGAATCGGAGGTTCGACCCTGAAAGTTGACCACTTCCCGCTATCTTTGTTCCTTTCCACCATCTTTGTTCACCCAAAAAGGAATCTTACAAGCACTCCACCACTAAATTCAGTGCTTTCTGCACATGCACAGCTTGTTCATGACTGCCAGAATTGTGTGTGTGTTCGTCACTCCTTTGTGTCCACAGCAAACAAGACAAGATGAGACTGTAAAAAGATATCTTGACAATGAAGTGTGAGCAAGTCTAAATGTAATTGCTAATGGTGATCGGGCTGGTGCTCGGTTTGCTTACCCACCCAGCGCTCTGCTCTGTTCTGCATTCCACTTCATACCACCAATAAAGCCAAGAACTCTTTTTCTCTGGAGTCCCTTTTGCATGGTATTGTACAGACATCTGGCAAGGGAGGAGCCCAAAGTCTGATCCGGATGGCCTTCAGGCATTCTCGAGTGCCCCTATTGATGCACGGATACTTTTCCAAGAATTTGCCCCACCTCTGTTAGTTCCCAATGCCAAAAAGTGGCCTCATTCGCCCCCAGAACTTGGTCAAGCGATGGAGCTTTGAGATTCACAAAGGGCTTGAGCTTCTAAGGGCACTTTCCAGCCACAAATGTGCACTGGACACCAAATAGGAGTCATGATTGAGCGAAGCGTCAGGGCAATCCAGGTAATGTTGAACAGATGCTAGTGCATACTTGTGCTTCAAAATACATGCCAAAACGTTACAAACACAAGCATCTGTCATGGCCCACCGACACCTTCAAAGGACAGTGGTGGGTGTCCGGGCCAGCGACTGGTGGCGTTTGTAGCAGTTATTGTGAGGTGAGTGCTTGAATGGATGTGGGGTTGTTTCATAAGGACGTTGTGATGGTTGTAGGAATGATGTGGCATTGTGGTTCGAGTTTGGAGAAGATCTGAGGTGATGTTCAGTTTTGGAATGGTGTGGTTTGAATGAGGTTTTGGCATATGCTAACTAGTTGCTCCTGTTGCTACACGGCTGTGGGAGGGCATGCTTGCGTGAAAAGAAGCTCGTGTGTGTGTGCAGAAAAGTAAATATAAAATAGGACAGAATGAAGTCTTACCAAAAGCCCTTGCAATGCATTTTGGCCCATATACTCACTAGACATGAGGGAAGGGTGATCTAAAACTCTTGGGGAGTCATGGATTCACTGGATCATGGGGTGTGGCACTGTCGGTACCTGTGCAGGAGGATGAAAGTCCGACTAAGTCCTTGGTGCTTCCAGTCTTGCTCTACGGATGAGACTTGGATTCTGACCAGGGATCTGAGACCTTGGTGTCTTCATTTAAAGTCGATACGTGCAGAAGAAGCAATGTAACCTGATTGCATCGCAATTCCCTTCTATTAAATGAAAAAAGTACAAGTGGTGAATCTTTATTATTTACTTTTTCTGCCTTTCTTGTTGGTCTGGTCATGGCCTGCCCATTTGGCATTTAAACTGCTTATTTAACTTTTACTCTTCAACAAATTCTTCCTTAAAAATAAAATGACCTCCATATCCTTTATTTTTGTCCTATTACTCCCATAATTTGCAT
Source organism: Eptatretus burgeri (assembly GCF_056783735.1). Taxonomy (NCBI): domain Eukaryota; kingdom Metazoa; phylum Chordata; class Myxini; order Myxiniformes; family Myxinidae; genus Eptatretus; species Eptatretus burgeri. Next base: position 14,451,838 of record NC_140962.1, on the reverse strand, counting down.
GTTTCTTGCTGTTCTCATTGTCATCCAAATCCTTTGTTTCATCTTTTGTACCACATTCCATTTGTGTAGAAAATGGGCAAGAATTGTGAATTTTCAAGCATCTGTTTTTTGGATAAGTGGTAATTTTGAAGGTCTTTTTTTTTATTTTTTTATTTTTTTGTGTGTGTGCATATAAACCCTTTTTAAAATTATTATTATTTATTTTAAAGAAAACCTTTAATTTGTATTTTAAAAGATTCTTTTGTAATCCATTTTGTTATGTTGCAGGTTTGATTGCTGCTTTCACTCTGCCCATTGTTTATGATAAGTACCAGGTAAGATTGTTTTGCAGTCCCTTTGAGTTGTTCATTCTAAACAGAGCCTGCAGCACATTTTATTTTATTTTCAAGCTACATTGTCTTAATTTTTGTCCGATTGCCCTTTATCCTCGTATCTCCAAAATATCGTGAGCCAGCATTGTGTAGATATCCATTGCATACTTTGACAGCCATTACCGTGCAATATGTTGTCAACAAAGAATGACCTTGCTTCTGTTTATAGGACAAAATTGACCACTACATTGACCTGGCAAGGACGCACATAAAGGATGTTGTTGACAAGTGAGTACTTTGGAAGAATAATGGTGTTTATACAGGAGTGCTTGATTATCTTGATCAGCATGTTTAACCTGGGACATGCAAGGCATTGTCATTTATAAATGTCTCCTGATGATACTTGATGGTAAAAGATTGACCTGTCATGTTCATCAATTCAAGTTTGTGAAAACTTAATGCTTCAAGCTTGTATCGAGTTGGTGAATAGATGGCTCTAAGATTGGTTGGTGTGCATATCAACTGTGTGATGCACATTACGAATTTCAATAATAAAGGGATTAAAGATTCATTTTCCCATTTTTCATCTCATTCTATGTTAAATGAACAAATATCAGTATCAGATTTAAGTCGTCATTGCCACCAAAATTGCACTGACCTTCAAAGATTACTTTTGTACATTTGACTCATCTCATTGTACAGTTTACTTTTTGTTCATATTCTCCATGAAAACGTTTTTGCTTTTTTATTATTGTTTTTTTTTTAAATTTTATTTAAAAAAAAAAAAATCTTTTCAAAAATAGCTTTAGATGAGGAAAAAGTTATTGATTACTTTTGTCATGTGTTTGGCCAAGGTGGTCCTTAATCTGCCCCCTCTCCGTTCCTTACTCAGCCATCCCATGTGATCCTCAACCTCTGCCATATATATAGTTCACTTCTGATGTATTTGAGAAATAAAATTTATCTTTACTTCCTCTACTTGATGGTCTTTGAACATTCCCTTTGTTGGACGCTGTCGTGTGATGAAAGTACAGTACTTGTACGTTTCTCGTGTTCGTACGACTTTAATTGTAAATATATTTTGTCTTTTAAACGGCACAGCCGAATCGAACCAGAACAATACTCATAGAATAATGGAAATGCAGCCGCCTCTTGTGTACAATCAATTGGAGCGTTGTGACCCATTTTGTGCCAGTAATTCTTACTGATTAAAAGAAAATCAATCTCTGCTGATCAGCAATTTCCTTGTCCACCATTCTATCTCCATTCGTTGTAAAATGCATCAGAATCTCTCAGGAAGATGGGTTGTATGTAACGATGGATTATACATCAAGTTGTGGCTACAAACAGAACCTCCAGATTTTTTTTTTTTTTGGTCATGCATTTCGAAGGAAGAGGGTCCACCTCGTCTGAACGGTTGGTCTACTTTGCTGTTTGTTCAAGTTTCTAGCTATTTTGTGGTGTAATTGTCATTTTGATTGAAAATTGATGTTTTTTTTTTTTCTGCTACCTTAGGGTCCAGGCCAAGATGCCTGGAGCGAAGCGTAAAGAAGAGTGAGGTATTGAAGCTTCAGCAACGTCGTTTTGATTTACTGCCTTCCACAGGCTGCTGATCTGTGGAAATGATGACATCCTCTGACATTGTAGAATTGACAGAATACATATGTCATTCTTTTCTTTGCCCTTGTGATTGTTTGTACTTCCTTTGTGGCACACTGTCCAATTCTAAACCCTCCCCTTACCCCACTTGAAGTAGTTTATTGATGTATTGTGATTGAATATGACTGTGCATGTCTTTGTAGTTGTTCAATCCCTGCAGGCTCACATTGTAGATTGCTTGGTATTGTGCGTTTAAGACTTGTTTAAAAATAAATACGCACATTTTGAATCTATACTTCTATTGTCATCATGGTTTGAGCACGAGGTACTGTGAGCGAACATATATCGACATTGTTGTATGCTCGAATTTGCGTATTGATAATCTCGCTGGCCAATGTGTGGCCTGTTACCGTGAGTTGTAATTTGTACCATGCAATGCTTGTATCTGTGACTGAAATTCAGAACCAAGGTTTGTGGACTACTACTGTGTGTTGGTCAATACATTAAAAGAAAGGCTGAACTTTGTGCAACCGCTTGGTCATTTGAAGTCATTAAGGTATTTGATGCTACTACATATTAACAAATTAATTTTTATACGCCCGATATATTATGTGATACCGGTCGTCCGTCCGTCCGTCCGTCCGTCCGTCCGTCCGTCTGTCTCTGTCTGTCCATCCGTCCATTCCTGTCCACACTAACTCCCAAAGTTTTCACGGTTCATATTTGGTACATAGGTTACAGACTGGAGACGGTGTCACGACATAAGTTCGTCATCTAAAGTGGTTGCCATGGCAACCAGGATGCTGTTTTCCATGTAGTAGCACAATTCTGTATATACCTTCTTGTTCGGGTGTATATTGTGCTCACTTGAGCTTATGGGATCAAGGTCTTCACTGTGGGGGAATCAAAATATGTGCAGTCTGAATTTTCCTTACCCTTCCCCCCACCCCCCAACCCCCAGCTCTTAAACTCTGTAATCAGCAACCTGAATTAACCCCTTTTCACAATTCTAAGCTTGTTTAAAATATCCAAATGGAAAGCTTCTCCTTTGGGGTGTAGGATGCCCAAGGCAATGTTTAAATTTTTTATGGATTTATTTTCTTGTTGCTGGTTGAGCAATTCTGTTCAATTGCCCACATATTTGATAATTATTTTTCATATCTCTGCCCGTTCTGAAATGATTCGAAGTTGTACAGTTCAGTTGATATATTATATCTACGTTCCTCGTAAGTTTAATGAAGTCGGGCAAATGTATCATGTTGGTACGTATCCCTGTATTTTATGCGTGTTGATCTTTAATATATGCACATGATCTTCTCACCCCAAAGGCAATGTGATACTATTGTAACGCCCCTGTCTGTCTTCATGTCTATATATTTTCACTTTTTTAGTTTTGTCTGATTGAGAAGATTTAAATATAGGAGGGACTCTCCATAGAGAATATTTTATTGATAACTGTCGTAGGTCATGTGGTATGGCAGCCATATTTGATTTAAGGGGGGGGGTAATTGGACATCTTTAATAGCTCTATGAAAAAAAAATTGAAATGTGGTATGCCATCAAACCACCCCACCCCCCCCCCCCAAATGGGGTATGTCGATGATGATGACAATCGGTGAAGTGGTATTCCAGCCATAATTTGTTGAATCAAAATCCTTATCTGAAAAATCAAGCTTCATGTTTGATCTATGACCGGATGTGAGTGAAGAATGAAATTTGTCATTGATCATGTGGTTTGCTGGCCGCATTGGATTAAAAAATGAAAATGTCAATCTCCAGAACTGCTTAACAGATCAATGTGAAACTTCATACATTATTGACTAGCCAGGGGAATGTATAAAATTTAGTTAATTTTATTTTTAGATCCTTGTGGAGGATCTCCAAGTTTTACTCGCGTTGTTCTTGTGGACTCTTGTTTCACAGCTTACAGTTTTCATCGAAACTTCCTGAAACTTGGCGTATATATGTAAAAAAAAAAATACCCTGCGCAGACAGTAATGATCTCCGATTTTGAAAATTCCTCCGAGAAAAAAATTTGACGTCAAAATATCTCCACTAATGGAAATCGCTGAAAAAATTATCTCAAACTCGGCAAGCTTTTTGAATTCTGTTTGCGGGAATCGAACAGGGCATTAGCAGAGATGAATATACCGCACATATGATGCATCACTATAACGTCATATCAATTTTTATGACTCCATTCCTATTTTTTGACTGTTTCACAACCCAGAGTTTTCATCGATTTTCGTGAAACTTGCCATGTATATGCAGAAAGCCCACGCACGGGCAGTAACCATCTCCGATTTTGGAAATTCTTCCTAGAAAAAATAGTTGTCATCTCACCGCTAATGGAAATCGCCGAGACCATTATCTCAAACTAGGCAAGCTGTTTGAATTTTGTTTGCGGGAATCAAGCCGGGCATTAGCACAGATAATTTATCGCAAACCTGATGCATCACAATGACGTCGTATTCGTTTTTATGATGTCATTAAGAGGACGAGGATCTTGGCTCATTCGAGCTTGTTTTGTTCGGTTTGTACATGGGCAAGTAATGTATTAATTGAAAAGGAAAACGCTCCTGGGGTGTCCTGTTTGCAATATAGCAGCAGAAGCAAATCACTTGCAAACTAAACACACCCCAAGGGCGTATTCCTTTTAGGCCTAAGTTACATTTGCTCTACGGCGGCCGTACGCCCTCTGAATTGACAAATGTGCGGTGGCCGCAGAGTTTCTGCGGTGGCCCTACACCGTTTGGCAATCTTTTACAGGCCGTAGGGGTCGCCGTGGAATTGTAACGTGGAGTTATAACTTTTTTTTTTCATTTCTACGTTCTCCGTAGCTATTCGAAAAGCCGAAACAAAAAAAAACTGGTTTAAAAAAAAAAAAAAAAAAAAATTCAACCATTCGTTACCGTCCGTCTGGCCGCACGTTCGCCTTAGGGCCCCCCTGCGGTTGCCTTGCGGGCACCTTGAGGCTACCTTGCGTCTGCCTTAAATTCTATGGCCACCGCAGGGCCCCCTTAAGGTCACCGTGCGACGTCAAATCAAAGACCGTATGGCAACCCCACATTTTCGGTCTCCACAATTTCTAAATACGCCGTGCGGCTCCCCGAAAAATAAAAACGTGTGACTGCTACATTGTGTGACCGTGGAAATACTGCAGCAGCCGTATAATTGCTGGTGGCCGTAGATTTTGGAGACCCCACGGCCGCCGTGGCAAATGTGACTTGGGCCTTGAATGACTAGCAAGGCTTTTAGAGTTGGCTGGTATAGCGTACTGATTGCTCTGCCGATCGAAGGGTAGGCAATAATACATCGACAAAGTTTTGACATGTTCAAATGGTACATAGGTGCAGTTCAGAACTATTTCTGGAAGTCCAAAAGTTGCATGCTCACTTTGTTCAATCGACATTGCTTATTACTGCAATATGGTAAAACATTTGAAAACCAATCGCCAGAGAGTACCTATTGAAGACTGTTGAAAATGTGGATTCAAGGAAAGCAAAGCCTCTAACAGCAACAAGTTCGCCTTCGCAATCGACGATTGAAAGTGCTTTCTCTCTGGTATGCTCCCTTCCCTTATCCCTCATGCTGCCTTCCATCCTCTCCCATCCCCACCCCTTGCTATACCCTGCTACCCCCTTTCTCTCTCTCTCTCTCTCATTCGTATTCCTGTCAGCTAAGTGCTGGGTGGTATTTGATAATAAATAAACCTATGGATAATGGCAATGTATGTGACATAGGATGCATGGATGATGGGGGCCATTATGGTCACGTATTCCATTAACGAAGGTAGTTTTGTACAGAATGAGCACGTCAGGCATGACAGCTCTACCAAATGCCGTACTAGTTCATTGCACATTTACCCTTGCCATGAAAGTTGTGGAAATGCAATTGTACTCTCTGTGATCTTAAATATTGTTGCAGACCCGGTGTCACGAGGGAGGGGCCGTCTTGCGTTTCTCTCCGGACTCACTGGGAATTGCAGGTCGTTGCACATGAATAACTTCATGTCGTGGCGGGTCGCTCATCGATGGCGAATTCCAATAACTTGACCACGTGACTTAAGGTCCTCCGTTGAACAACTATTTACGTAAGGACGCATGACATTATCGGGGAATCGTGTCCTCAGTACAGATTTGCGTTATTTAGGCTACCTACTGGATCAGATGCAGCCGAGCGGAACTGCCAAGTACATACGGGCCATTGAACAGTTTCTTGGGGAATAACGTCCTGGTTAAGCTGGGGTGTGGGCCATGCTCGACCAATGGAGGGAAAGAAACGAGCTGGGAACATTTCTAAAAACACTTATTTAAACCAGGAGCGAGGAAAGTTATGTAGCACTAATGGGGTTTATTGCAAATGTACAGCAGGGAAAGCAAGGAATTTGTGGGGTGTGGCAAAAGGCAAACAATATTTACAAAAGACAGTGTAGAGTTATCCTGAAAATTCTTTCTTATACAGTCTCAACGTGCTACAACAAGTGCCATCAAGTGCACACAAAAACCTGAGGAAAATTTGAGATAGAAGCAGTTGAGGGTTAATGATCTCTACCTGATAGGCTGGCAGACCTGTGCAACCCAGAACGTTTTGGAAAGGAGAGATGGAGAAAAACTGATGGTGTCTTGGGTGTGTTTTAGAGGTGCAAATGCAATGCGGTGTGGCGTAATGAGAGGAAGAATGTGAGGTGCAAGTCAGTTTGGTTCGCTGTTGAATTTTGCTTGGAAAAACAGTTGGTTGGGCTTGCCCACGTTGATTGCTGTTTTGTGTCCACAGTGGATGAGAGATCGATGGTAGAAGAAAGATGCGTGAGAAAAGATCTAATCATAAATTATGTGTTGTGTCACTGCAGGATGCAGCCTAAATGACGTTAAAATGGAAGTGGTCCCTGCTCGCAGCAGCAATGCATGACCCCACGTCTGGTCACACTGACTGACCACTTGTCCTTACGTTGCCGGTCTCCCCGGCGAAGTCCGATGTTTGGCAAGCTCTGGTGTCTTCTGCTTAGCGATATCTCCAGCTCTGTCCCCTGGCGATATTCGTTCGATTTTTGGACCCCGGATGAGGGGAGTAGCCAAACATTTAATCAAGAGGCTCTTAACGAAATTGAGCTTCCCGATTGGTCCATAGCGGTCATAGCTAGGTACCAAAGGTGAAAAATGGCTCGGGCTCTCACTAACGGCCACGCATAACACCTCCGACCTTTTTACATGGGGCCGTGGTTTTTGGAGGTGCTCTCTGGATCCAAACGTGTGCTGACCTCCATTCAAAAGTAGGATTTTATTGAAATCCCTGTTACCCGTAGGTCGTTAAATGGGCTCTAGCACATGTTTGCTTCAAGTTATGCCCTGACTTTTGTGTCCTTCGAAGCTGTAGTTAGCGTTTGACCATGTGGCTGTTGCAGGGGTTGTAGAGTAGTGGGAACACATTGTGGCGTTTACTGAAGTAGGAGTACATCGTGGAAGTTCCTCGTCATGAGATTGAATAATGGTCGCATTTGTAATGGAAATGCAAGTATGGGTTGCTGCTTTTTAGTAGTCGTGTGAAGTATGAGCGTGGTATAGTTTGGTGAGGTGAAATGGTAGTTGAGAATTGGTGTGCAAATGCACAGGAGGTGCTTATGGTGTGCTTGCTTGGTTACTATTAGTCTTTACTGATTTGCTTAGTGCAAGAACTGCCAGAGTTAAAGATTAAATAGGTATAAGGAGTCCCACGTAAGGTGGAGTGAATAAACGCAAAGATTGAAGGTTAAAGAACTCTAACTGAAGGAGTCCCATGCAATGCATCTTTCCCCTTTACCTACTAGATACATGGAAAAGACTAACGAACACATTCTGTTGAAATAACTACATTGGGGTCATATGTTGTATGCCATTGCTTCGGAGGTATGCGGTTTTACAGAACCCCGATAATATAACCAGGGTAAGCATTTCGAGATGAAATGGTTTATCTACCCTCTGAAAAGAAATCCTGTTATGAACTGTTTTCCATTTTAATTACAGAAGTGGACCGACCAAAATTTGGTGAAGGAAATGGCAATTTAAAGCATTGGACTGATGTATGTAGCAACGAAATTGGTGCAAGTGTTGAGAACCTGTCCTCTCCAGGATGTGAAAGCAAAATATTTGTCGGTTTACAAATCTCTCTCCAATTAGCATCCTTGTTCAGTGTTTGAAGGGTGAGAAAATAGATATTGCAGCAAATCCACTCCTAGGGGCAATCGGTAAAAGCAATGTTCTGCTGGAATTGCAATGCAGAGGACATTGGACACATCCTATGAGTTAAGGCAGTGCTAATGACTGGTTTGAATGCCTCGTTTACAATGAACTCTTCCTGTTCTGAAACTACTTAAGCATCGTCTTCACCTCAATCTCACCTTCTTTCCATTAGAAAAACCACATGCAAGCAGGTGCAGTTATATATTCTTGGCTCGAGTGGAGCAGTATAACAGGAATGACACATGTTTCTGGTCCTCTGTCAAAACTCACCCAGCCGCTTGAAACTAACAAGTGATGCAGATGCAGCAAAATATATCTTGCCACTTGTTTGAGATTGAAGAGTGGAGATTAAAAATTGTACATGTGAAAATGGGCCATAACAGGAAAAGCAGGGTGGTGCCAAAAATGTGACCTGCACTTTGGGGAAACAAGTCTGCTGTTTCGTTGGTTTTTCTCTACATGCGAGTTTCGGATGATGGAACGGAGTCCTCCCAGGTCTTGAAGTATCCACCTCTGTTTTTTTTGGTAAGGGCGATCACCAATCGTGGATTAAGTTGAAGTTTTTGTTCCAACAGATTTTTTTTTTCTATGTCGTCATTGAGTCCCGGACAGCTTCTGACTAGTTTATTGGTAGTAATATTCCCAGCGATGGTTTTTAAGACTTCTGTGAGGTTTTTCTAATATCATTCCTGTTGCTCCAACTGTCACTTAATTTTGGCATTCTTCAGCTTCCAGGATCTTTTGACTTCATGTTAGAGATTGTCTTGCTTTATGTGCCAAAATAGCCGACTTGGTAAATTTTTTGGGGAAAATCGCATAAATTCCTTCAAAAATCTTCTCCGGATCGAAGTTTGGGTTACGGCATTGGGCCAGAGGTGTGATGTTGAATTGTGGAGGTCAGGTCGATCATGTGATGGTGTCAAAATGGTGGACTTTGTAAATATTTGGGAAAATTGTGTAAATTCCTTCAAAAACCTTCCTCCAGACGTACCAGTAAGAATGCTACCAAGTTTGGGTTACAACATTCGGCCAGGGCCCACAGAAGCCACAGGTCCAGTGGTCACATTTATTTAATTTTTTTTTTTTTTTTTTAAAGAGTGGTGTGAAACTGGAAAGTATTTGATAGCCTTGGTTAGGAAATTAAAAGTAGAGATAGTGGGGTGTGTTTAGAGCACACGTGTCCCCACAGGAGTGTGCAGCAGAAGCCGGCAGAGAATGCTGATCATTCGGGGAGCCGACATTTGCCACCAGCACGAGGTATGTGGAAAGTACACACGAACATCGTACAAATGGTGAGAATGGGCTTCATGAAGGGACTATCCATTGGGGTGTGTGGTTACGCGGGTGCAGTGTGCGAGTCTGCATGCCGTCCGAACTCTGTTGCCCCTCCAAAATAGGTATTTGCTTTTTTCTCAAACTACACCCACAATTCTGATGAAACTTGACCACAACCTTCATCACCCGTGATGCACCAAAGTTTGGTCACAAGATTGAACAATCCGGGCCATTTCATTGGTACATATTGCGGATTCCGTCTCACTTAACTTCCTCTTCAGTATCATTATTCTACCAGGTGAGCGCCCAGGCTGTTGCCCTAATTTTTAGAATCAGAAGACTGTAGATTAGCACCTTCCTTGTTGTTCTGACTATTGAGGGATGAATCGAGGAATGGATGTTGATGGGTGATGAGATGCGTGCAAAAACATTTTGGATCCATGATTGAGTGGAGCAGTATACAGCCCCCGTATACATCCCCCTGTGGAGACGAAGCCTCACCTGCATTGAGGTATGGATGTTTTTGAAAAGGATGTCTTTTTGGTTGTTGTTGGAAAGAAAGTTGAGTTTTTTGCCAATGTGCAATGCTTAATTGATGAGAGGGCAGTGTGGCTCATTGGAGGTAGGTATTGTGAAGGGGGCGTTAGGAGCTTTGGGAGGATGAAAGTTTGAGGGAAGGGGAAAGGAAGGACATTTTCCTTCCGTCATTGAAAAAGCTGTGTGAGTGTTCGTACCTTTATTTGATTTCCACACACGATAAGCTCCAGAATCTCTTCAGCTGAGATGAATTGGGAATTTATCCAACTCGCAGTTACGACTGATTCAAAATAAATAATTTCATTTTGTACGTTCGTTGATACCACCTTCCTCTCCTTGATCCCTGGAGAATTGAAGGGTGGGAGGGGAAGGGAAGGCTGCACGACTGGAGGGAGGGGAAGGGAAGGCAACTACCTGGATGTTACAGAGGTGATAAAACGTGTCCAAAGAACAATTTTCTTTTTAACCGCCATGTTGTATATAAAACCAGGCGGAGCATTTAAACATCGGGGCAATACCACAGGGTGCTCACCTAGTAGCAGCTGGATAAGCTAACCAGGCAACAACTGGAAGGCATGGATGACCCACAAAATATGAAAAAGAGAAGAAAGTAAATAACTATGGATAGTGCTTATTTCTCATGCCATGAACAAACTTTGGTACATCATGGGTGGTCAAGTTTCATCGAAATTGTGTGTGGTTTCAGAGAAGAAAGTAAATACATGTTGAGGGGGCTACCCCCACATTGAATCCCTCACAGCCAAATTTTTTTAATGCCATGAACAAGCTTTAGTACATCATGGGTGATGAAGGCGGTGGTCAATTTTCATCCGAATTGTGTGTGGAGTTTCTGAGAAGAAAGAAAATGCCTTTTTGGGGGGGCAACCCCCCCCCCCCTCCACCACAGCACAAAACTGGTTAGAGAGCACAGCGTTACGCTCAATGAAGTTTCTGCACATACCTTTATCTTTTCTTCACTCAACATAATCGTCAAAATGGCAGAAAAAGTTAAGTTTAATGCTTTGCTTAAATACAATGTTATGAAAAATCACGAATTTGTTAAATTTGTCCACAAGATCCGATTCTCAAATCGGATATAATATTTTGATTATATACTTTAATTAGTTCTTGAGAGTAGATTCTATTTCCAAATCGAGACACGTTTGAATAGGCCCAACAAAATGGCAATTTCGACCCAAGTAAGCTGACACAGGGCTGACCAAGAATGTTGCCACGCTAAAGGATAATGAAATAATAAGATCGTTAATTATCTTCAAAAGGGGTGTTTAACCCAAATACCCTATTTTCAAGAATGCAAGTCCTTGTAGTTCACTTTATACGTACATGCAAAGTTTCAGGCAGCTAGGTTTTATGGTTTTGGAGTTAAGGTGGTGGGGACACACACACACACACACACACACACACACACACACACACACACACACACACACACGCACACTTGCATTTATTCGTGCAGATATACTAGCAGAGCCGACCCTTCGCTTTGCTGAAGGACTGTTTGGCAAAAATCTTGGGTGAGAAGGAAAAAGGAAAGGAAGACATTTACCCACACTGAGTGCTTTAACCTCAGCATTGCACAGGTAAGAAAAAAGGGAAATTGTAATATCCTCTGCCACCACCACCACGTGGTGATACATGGTACACATTTGCATGGAGAATTCACACCCCAATGTGAGGCCAGGGCCACAGGCCACAAGTTGTGTTTTTAACCCGAGTTTGGAGTTTGAAAGGAACAAAGAACCCGAGGAACAAAGAAAGCCAGAGAGAGGTGATGTCACGAGTTCGATATACACGAGTGATGTGTGCTTACACATTGTTTAAGCAGACGAACGGTGCTTCGCCATTGTCTTGGGTCACTCACCTGCATTTTCTTTCATTTATGGATATTTTCCAATGGTTCTGTTTTTTTTTTTATTATTTTTTATTTGTTTGTTTGTTTGTTTGTTTGTTGGTTTTTTCCCCGGTGTATCGCCTTCGATGTCCATCGAGATGCAAAATTTCAGCTTACTCGGTCACCTGTAAGGTCCTGATCTTTAATATCAGTCAGTGCGTCAGTGATTAGAAAGAGCTTTTATGTATTGTATTTACAGATACAGTATATATTTATGCAGTATCTATATATATATATATTGTTGTGGGGTCGAGGGTTGGGTGAGAAGACCACTGGGGGGGGGGGGGAAGCGATCTCGGCTCCCTACCAGACTCCCCGGAATTGTAGGCTGTCCCACATGGGTAATTCCGTGACGCGGCGGGTCGCTAACCGACCGTGGATGCCAATAACTCAACCACGTGACTTCGGGTCCTCCTGTATATGGGTTAACTGGGTTGCCTAATTAATCACCGGGGAACACGCCCTCGGTATGCCTTGTCCAAACTGGATCAGATGCAGCCGAGCAACCAGGGACATACCGGCTCAAAGGAACGGATTGTTGGGAATAAAGTCCTGGCTAAGCTAGGATTCGGACCATGTTGGATCAAAGAAAGAAAAGACAAAAACGAGCTGGGAACATTTCGAATAATAATTTATTTACAAGCAGGTGAGGAAAAGTATGTGGTACAGGGAGTAGGTTTATTGGGGTGTGTTGTGCAGGGAAAGCAAGAAATGTGAGAGGTGCGGCAATAAACAAGCAACTTATGAAAGCGGACGTTGGGCAGATTTAACCCGAAAATAATAACAACGAGCTGAAACCCCGTCACAGATGGATTCCGTTCCATGAGCCCAATATGACAACCAGTGGCGGCTCTTGTAAGAGCCGGATCCCAGTCGATGTACTCCATGGCCTGACCAAATGAGGCCTACAAAACGTCCTTGTACACGACATTTTTGGTGTACACTACTCCTTGTGAAGAAGTCCCCTGATTTATGCACGTGTCTACTTTGACGTACAAATACCGTGTCAAAACTTCTCAGGTCACAGTACCGAGAAAAACGTGACGCGACCGCGAGGAGGAGCACAAAATTGGTTCTTCAGTATTAATAGATAGATACAATATTTCTTGTTACATTTCTCGTGTCAAATTCACATTCTGAGGTAGTCAGGATGTGCAGAAGAGGGTTTTACATTGCAGACGCTATTTTCGAGGAGTGGAATTACACCTCTCAGCGGTGACGGTCTGTCGACGACAGACGTAATGACGTCAGCGAATGACCAATGATGTCATGATGTCCTTATGCCTCTCAGCGGTGACGTCACACGTTGCCATGTAAACGAATGTAAAACGAAAAGTGTTTATTCTGCTTCAGAGTTGAAAGTTGACTATTGCTACTATGTGCGATGCACTCTTACAGGTACGAAGTTTCTTTCAGTCCAGGTCAGAGTACCGAGAAAAACGTGACGCGACCGCGAGGAGGAGCACAAAATTGGTCCTTCAGTATTAATATGTAGATAATAATCTTCTGCAGTCTTACTTATGTGGATAGGAGCCCGGACACACACACACACACACACACACACACCCCGATGAAGAGGAGTTATTACAGCAAGACAGGAGAGGAGTTGAGGCTGGGGTCTCTCGGTACCTTTGCACGCTTGCCCGAATACGTTTGGGAGGATGCTCCATAGTGCAGCACCCCTGACAGCTGGCGCGTTGTCTCTTGCTTTGTGGCAACTCGTGCAAAGTGTCGTCCAGAGAATGGGAAGCGACCGTTGGCGTTAGATAGAGATATAGAGATAGATAGATAGAGAGAGAGATCGGACTTTTAACGTCCACCACAAAACTCAGTGTCGTCACCTGAATCAGGCGCTCTGATTGGCCCCGACCCCCTGCGTGCACGAACCCCCGGGCCATGCCCTGACGACCGGCCGAGAGTGACGTCGGTCTTGCACGCCCGCTCCGTGTGCGTCGCGTGGCCCGAGCTGTACAACATGCCCCGCCCGATCACAGCTTCGCCGTCCGTGGGGAACATCTGCGGCCGTCAGCGAGGACCGAAGGTACGATGTTATGGTGAACCCACGCACAGACAGTAACATGTGTCCATTCGTGCCGTGCTCTGTACGACAAGTCGTGAGCGGCGCGTGGGCCTGCCTTCGAGCTCGCTCCGTGCCGTGTGGCCTGGATCCGCCATTACACACACGCCCAGCGCTCGTGTTCGCCCGATTCTGTCGTGTGCGCGGGACGAATCCCGATCGATATAATTTGTCCTGCAATGGGTTGAAGAGTCCGAGCTGCCCGCGTCATGCACAACGTGCCGTGGTGGTGTCTTTCTATTATCGGCCTCGATTGAGAGATCGCTTGAGGACGGGTGTTCGAGCGGCCTTTCTCAGGTGCTGTTTGTTCCGTGTCGTCGGTGCGTGTTCCGTGCAGCGTGGGCGTCGTGCGGGGTGTGTTTCCTGTCCATCGGGTGGAAATTACCGCTGTGAGTGCGTTTGTCAGGCGAGGTTTTCTCCCGAGGGCTCGGGGTGTAATGCCTGCTTGGCCTTTGCTGAGGACCCATCTCACAGCGAAGGGCGCACGTGGCTCACTTTTACCTCAGGAATAATCAGAAAAGGAGAGTAGGAATGATGTAAGGAATCCTGGCTATGAGACCCTCGCAACGCACGCCCCTGTTGTCCTACTAAACATAAGGGAA
>NC_140962.1:14427307-14429807 GCF_056783735.1 Eptatretus burgeri | reverse complement strand
TGATGAAATGTTGGTGGGAGATTTATATCATGATCTCGTTGTTTTCCTGAAAATGAGCGTGGTCCGCCCATTATGGGCGGAGCCACGCCCAAAAAACGTGTTTTTAGGTGGTAGCCGATTTCAATTTGCATCTTCTCCTTGGGGTTTTGTCGAATCTGATGGGTTTCGGTGGTTGGTTAGCCCAATGGCACCTGCATAGGCCCACAGAGCTCGATTTTTCATTTTCGTCACAAGGTCAAGGCCACGAGGTCACGAACTAAGAAAATTGCGAATTGTGTTTTTCGGCGGTAGCCGATTTAAATTTGCATCTTCTCCTAGGGGGTTTGTCGAATCTGGCAGGGGTTTCGGTATTTGGTTATCCCAATAGCACCTGCACAGCACCACGGAGCTCAATTTTTTTTTTTAATTTTTTTTTTTTTTCATTTTCTTCCCAAGGTCAAAGTCACAAGGTCATGAACTTAGAAAATTGCGATTTTGACATAAAAATCCATCTTCTCCAAGGGGGTTGTCCAATCTGGCAGGGGTTTTCGGTATTTGGTTAGCCCAATGGCACCTGCATAGCCCCACGGAACTCGATTTTTCATTTTAGTCCCATGGTCAAGGTCACAAGGTCATGAACTTGGAAAATTTCGAATTTTGACGTAAAAATCAGACGACTGCCCAAACTTTGAGAGCGAGGATGACAATATTTTTTATGCATAATCTTGAGGTCATTCCCCACCTAAAGTCTTGAAACCATTTTTCTCTATCTCGAACACCTTGCCCGTGGCGCCCCCTTCAAGTTTGTTTTTACGCTGATTTCATCAAAGTATGGATAATCCGAGGAGTGCGAAATGCCATATAGCCTATATGACATTGTATTGTTCCTGAAATGTTCCAGAGGAAGTTTTGCACCAAAGGTCATAATCCTTGACCTTTGACCTTTGAAGGTCACAACGGATAAATTTTCAAAGTTGTGGGAATCAAACCAGGTTTTCGACCTTCCTCGACGATCGTCATGGGATTTGGAAAGAGATCCAACATGATTCGCACTCTGGACACAGTGCTCGTTAATATTTTTCACGTTGGGAAGCCTCCGGTTACCTCCGCCGCCGAAGGTGAAGGAGGTTATGTTTTCACCCCTCTCTGTCTGTTTGTTGTTTACAAAATTGAATCGAAGATTTTTTTCAAGTACATTGGTCAGGAGATTTTTGTTTGACTTGTTTGTTTGTCTGTTGTTTGTTTGTTTGTCTGTTTATCCCCGACAGGTCATAATTTCAAACCGATCTTTACGAAACTTCACCACATTGTCGAGTTTGTCATAATGAAGAAGTCTTGTTTTTGAGGTCAGAAGGTCAACATCTGCCAAAGGTCAACAACTTTGGTGGTATTTCTAAAATCCACAATTTTCATCCGATTCATTTGAAATTTGAAGAGGATTAATATTTCTGGTCACGGAATTCAACCACCAATTATCTTTGAGATCAACGTCGACCAGAAGGTCAACATCGGCCGAATTTCTAAAATTGTCAATTTTCATCCGATTCACTTGAAATTTGAAGAGAATTTGCATATTTGGTCATTGAATTCAACCACCAATTATTTTTGAGATCAAATTTGTTTGATGGATTCTGCAAGTGTTGCACTCTGCATGACGTCATCTTGTTATTCTGTTTGTTTGTTTGTTTGTTTGTGTGCAGGACATCTCAAAGTTGTGGACGGATCCAAATGAAATTTTGTGGACAGGTTCGGTGTGTGACAAGGACGAACTGATGAGATTTGGGTGAAGATCCGGATCCGGATTCGACTACCTGAATTTTTTAAAGTGATTCTTCACCATTAAGAGATCGGGCTCAAAAACGGTATATAACATGATGTCTCAAAAAGTTGTGGACGGATTCGTGCGAAACTTGATGGACAAGTCGGGTGTGTGACAAGGAAGAATTCATTCAATCTTGGTGAAGATCCGGATACGAGAATTATTTAATTTTTAAAGTGATTCTTCACCATTGAGAAATGGGGCTAAACGAATTTCTCGCATGATATTTCAAACATGTAAATGGGCCTGATATGTTCTCATGGATCAGGCATGACGTGCTGGAGGTATGCGCTCTGCCGAGTGTTCTTGCAGTTCAAAATACAATCCTGGGGTGTGTTCAGTTCTCAAGCAGCTAGCCAGCGCTCGTCAACTCAGGCGTTCCTTAGCAACGGTTTCGAATGGAGTGCTTGCTTGAGTGCTTAAGCCGTTTGGCGAGCGCTCCACAATAAACTTGGTAACTGAACACACCGCAGGTACCACGTTCGGTGTGCTGAGTTTTGGAGGGAGTTTTCAACAGCACTATTTTCGTCACGTGCAAAATGTTTTTTATTTAGATTCTTCTTATTTTTTAGTGGGAACAATTATTCTCACATTCTTGTGGGGTTGGCTGGGGGAAGCTTGGCCTAAGCCTGTTACGTACCGGGTGGCCAGGCCTGACGTTCGACTAAGGTGAGGGCATCAGTTTGTAATTTTCTCAGCGTG
>NC_140962.1:14339807-14424807 GCF_056783735.1 Eptatretus burgeri | reverse complement strand
GCCATTGAACTGAGGTCAACAAAGACGATAGGCTCGTGCTGCTTCGCGTCGTCCTTCGCGCGCTCCCCCGCGGCTCCCCCAGCTCGAGCGTCGCTGACCCTGGTCCTGGTCCTGGCCCTGACGAGGCGCGTGCGGCTTCCTCACCGACGAGGACGAGGCATGAGGCACGCCCCTCCCTCCATCACGGGAGGTTGAACATGTGGGGCGTATTTAATATCGCCCCGCCCTGCGCCGCGTGCACCAATCACCGGTTGCTTCCTCTTGATGGGCGGTGCCATTATCAGGAGGCTCCACCCCTCGCACCAAGGTTCTCTCATCAAGGCCTTGCGATGGAACCGCGTTTATTTCCACGGCCTTGAGATATCTCCGCCCTTTTCGAGACCCTGTGGATGGAGTGGCTCGCTCAACGAAGGTTGGAGCTTCCGGTAGAAGAAAGCAGGGTTTGGGAGGCGGGTTGGGTATATAAATATAAATATATAATATAATATAAAAACATACATATTGAACGGAACGAACAGGATAACTATAAAGACAGATCGAGGAGCCTCCACAACCTGCAGGGCATGGTGTGCGGATCGCTGCTGCCATAGGACGGTGCTGCCGAGCGAGACGGTCAAACACAGGCGTGAACCGGGTCACAGGTGTAACGGACATGTCAGGACGGTCGGCTCCGGCCGCGCAGCTGCGCCTCGAGTGGGTCTACGGCTACAGAGGACATCAGTGTCGCAACAACCTGCACTACACGGCGGGCAGGGAGATGGTGTACTTCGTGGCCGGGGTCGGAGTGGTGTACAACGCACGAGAACACAGACAGAAATTCTTCCTGGGACACACGGATGATATCATCAGGTGGGAATTCTCTTTTAATGTGTCTACCCGGATGGTCCGATATGGATATGGCTTTCATTCTCAATCCATCAAGAGGAACCGTTTGTAAATCATGAAGTTTATTGTATTTTTTTATTTAATTTCAAAGTTTTCTCAAACCGTCGGTAATCCACCGGATCGGTTCACCAGGTGTGCACACATTTGCAAACATCTGTGATCCTTATGTTGTCGAGGGTATATTGCATGATGAGCCACCACGCGTCGCACGACGTTTGCATTGTCGTTAAACGGGTTGACGGTCAACTGAAAGGTCATGGTGACCATATCGGCCACACTTCCACCACCCACCCTCTTCCTGCGTGTGCCGGTCAATCGTGAAGGTTCCTAAACTTCCACGAGACGACGAACTTCAACACCTGACGACGACGACGTCCATTCATTGACAATCCGTGTTGTCATATTAAACGGGATCAGCCTCTGAGCGTCGCACTAAGCCTTGGGCATCTGTTAATGGCCTCTTGTTAACCTTGTGGATTGTACTTCTTACCGCGTCCCGTCCATTATCGAGGAAAGGATCTACGCTACCCAAGCCCTCGTCTAAGCCTGGTGTCGGCTTCGCGGTTAGGGTGGCTGACTCGGGACCTTTGGCTCCTGAGTTCAAGCCTGGTTGGCTGCTCAATTAATACCAGGTGGGGTTGACTCAGCCTGCAGTCCTTCCGAGATCGGCAAAATGAGTACCAGTGTATCGGTATTTGGGGCACTGCATCAGCGGCATAGCCGTGCCCCAAACCAATGATGCAACCAGCAGCCATAAGGCTGCACGAGAGAGAGAGAGAGAGAGAGAGAGAGAGAGACAGACAGACAGACAGACAGACAGACAGACAGACAGACAGACAGACAGACCCCGACACACAGACCCCGAGACCCCTCGTCTCACCTCCTCAGTCTTGCTGATACCTCCAATTGATTGAATATATAATAAAAAGACCGAGGTGGACGTGCACGTACGGGTGGAGGCATCTTCCCCCCACCTTGGTAGCCTTTAAGCAGCAGGCTGGATTGGTGGACAATACTTCTTTATTTGCAGCGGACAGTGATTGATGCATGTAATCTACACTCGCACAAGAAAGGCGTGTGTGTGTGTGTGTGTGTGTGTGTGTGTGTGTGTGTGTGTGTGTGTGTGTGTGTGTGTGTGTGTGTGTGTTTTGCCATTTTTCTCGGAGATGGCCAAACGGATCTTCGTCAAACTTCCAGATGTGCCTCAGTCAGTGCTGGGGAGCGTTTTTGGCAAAACGAATGTTTTTATTATTATTATTTTTTAATCGTTCTATAATACCGAACCCTTCGTAGCCATGTGAAAAGTATTATCAAATAATCCCTGACCCCGTTCCTTAGTGGGTGTAGGGAAGTGTTTTAGGTCCCCAACAACAATAACAAAAAAACTAGAAAAAAAATGAGATTTGATTTCTTCAAAATAACAAGAGGATTAAAACAGCACCAGGTAATGCCAGATACCCCTGGCCTGGTACTGAATAAATAGAGATACTGTTGATTAGAAAATATTGTTGAAATGTCTAAAATGATGCACAATAGGAGGTCAAGTTTTATCCAAGCATGACAAAGCCAATCATTGTCTTTTCTAGTTTGTGGATCACTGGAGAAATGGGATCCTGTGTTTATTAATCCCAAACCATCTACTCTTCCCCAGTGCAACCACTGTGTGTGTGTGTGTGTGTGTGTGTGTGTGTGTGTGTGTGTGTGTGTGTGTGTGTGTGTTTTAACATTATTTAAAAAGGTTTGAAGGTCAATTGTGAGGCCAGTCTGGTTGTGAGTAGAGACGGATTCACTGGCAAGGTTACATCCCAATGATTTTCAAATCCATTTCTTTCCTCCGAGATGTCCTTGTCCAGTATATCGACCCTGCTGGATAGACTACCAATTCTCCCTGATAGGATACCATCGTACTGCTGACAAATCTATTCGGCAATATGTCAGAACGGCTGAATCGTCCTATAAATGATGTGCCAATGACGCCTTTTGAAAACCCGCTCTGAAACTCCGTTGCTTGCAATTACACATGTGGTGATTCCGTGTAAATTACCTTGTCATTAACATTGCATGATTTCTCCCTGGATGAATCTTCTCTGCCCTCGCATTAGACTTCGTTTCGGGTTTGGAGGTTTTATAATGCGACTTTCAGCTGGATGTAAGCCAAACCATCCTGCTCCCAAAAATTAATAAAAATTAAACATTAGGGACTGTTGTGTCGGCAAGCAGGATGCTTTCGCATGGATTTATTGTTGTACTCACTTCCCCCCTCCACCCATCATGCTCAGAACTCTTACGATCTTTTTCTTTCCCTCTCTAATGCTTCCAGAAAATCCATAATCATCTCAACCCATCCATGTTGTCACGAGCTCTGGGGATATCCACCAGCTCAAAAAGTCTCAACAACTAGTTTGTTGCGAGCGATCGCAGGAACGAACAAACCCAGCAGTTTTCAGTCCTCAATTGGCAAACACTACATTTACACAGTCAGGGGGGGTAGCCCTTTCCTGTGCAACTAGACCCGTCGTACAGAAATACAAGTTCGACAAGTAATAGCAAACAATTACCCCAGAAATATTCTCAACATTCCAGTTAACAAACCTCAATTAACTCCTAATTAACATTCAAACTTGAAACCCAGCAAGCTCCATTTAAACCTATAACACCATGTTTCAAAAAGGTTTTGAACGATATCAATTGAAATCAATCGATGCACACACACACACACACACACACACACACACACACACACACACACACACACACACACACACACACACACACACACACACACACACACACACACACACACACACACACACACTCACACACACACACAGTTACAATCAGCATTGTATAAGTCACAAATTATGTAATTACTGCAACTCTCAGCATACAGAGAAGGACAACGAGACAGAGACTTTTATTACCAAAATATAAAAAGGTGTCACAGGTAGTAAGCACAACAGTTGCACACAGTTTTTCATGACGAGCAAACAAAAATGTATGTAAACAAACAAGAGGGTATATCGGAGTCAGCTAGAAAGTGAATATTAGCTGACTCGGATATCTTACAACAGGCATTTTTTATACACCACCATTTCTCAAAAAGTTGTAACTGGGAACAACAAACAAACTCCAGTTCCATTCTGGAAACACAAAGAGCTTTAAACATTGCCGAGGCGCCTGCACTACAGAAATCATTTTGTAATCTTGACTTTCTCATCTTGCACTTGGTCAACTTGGCTTGCGAAAGGAAGAAGTGAATTAAATTGTTATTGAAGAATTTGAGGGCCCAGTAGGGCCAAATATGAAGGTAGGGAAACCAAATCCAAAGGAAAGATGTTTTTAGGCATGCATATAGAGGGGTCAGATGGGAACGGCGTCGATACGCGCGAAGCAAGCTTTCAATTGGTCCACAAAAGGGACATTGCTTACTTATCACTGGCGAGAAGCGGTGAATCGGGCAATTTGTAGGTAGTATCCAATGTGTACTTCTTCATTGGAGATCACCAACACATTTTGGCACAAGCTGTTCATAGTACCAACCCCAATTTTGATAAAGGGAGGGGTACATGGTACAGGGAAGGAAAAATAAGGAAAGAGAGTGGCCAAAACGAATTGGTTCTAAATCAGGAGAGCCAGATAGACAAGAGTTAAGGAAAGGTGAGGAAGAGTCGGAGGTGGGTACAGGAGGGTTGTTTGTGCAAGCCTGTAAGGCTCGGTAGATGCGAGGCAGTGATTTTAAGAGGCCGTCTACTCTGCGACATGATCTAATGCCAACTGTCAAAGCAAGAGCAGCAACATGGAACCAACTATCATTGGTAGCATTTCTCAAGTGGCACACTGGTTATTGAGGCATTTGTAAACTAGAATGAAACGATTTTCATTCTCAAAGCCTTCAAAGAAAGAGTTGTGGAATAATGGTTCATTAAAGAGCATGAATCGAACAGAGGTCGAGGGGTCACAGAGATAGGTCAAGGCTTGCCACACATTCAGAAGGCTTTGGTGAAAGGAAGGTAGCAGTGATAAGTCTATCTTGGTCGAGTCCTTTAATAACAGATCCTGAGCAAGATCCAATTTCCCAGTTTGACATGGGATGCAACCAGTGAGCTGTCTCCATGCCAAACAAGGCTCGTACAAGAAGCACCATGCTGTTCGTATCCGGAAAGCCATGCTGCGGCACTTGGCATTTACAAACCCTTGGCCACCTTCCATCGTTGGTAGGTTCAAGATCTCTGGTCACAGCCAGTGCTTTCCTGACCAGAAGAAGCAAGTGACACACTTTTGAATCTCATCCATTATGACTGTAGGTGGTTGTTGTGCAAGCTCCTTGTAGCTTAAGGTGGAGGTGACTCAACTGTTGATGACTAGGACCCTAGGACCTCAAAGGGCGGAGGAGCTCCTTGTGAGCCAACGGCCATCCATATCTAGTGCCCAACTGTGTCTGCGGACATCCTCCTGCAGTTGGGTCACTTCTTATTAGGAGGTTGGTGGCAGGATTTGCACTCCGGCCACCGTAAAACCCTTCATTCCGCAAAACGCAAAAACGCAAAAAAATCTGAAAACCCACTCCGTGGGAGTACCTCCTGTGCAGCTTCCCTTCGCAGGGAAGCTCACCGGATGACGGGATTGGGGCAAAGCCTTCGGGACCCCCAATCTTTGATAGGAGGGAAACCACGGGGTAACATCCCTGGGTCAGATTGCGGGAGAGTGTGTCGGAGTGGTGCTGAGGTGTCGTCCACCAGACGGCGGTCTCCTTGGGTTAACCTGAGGCGGTCCCTTCGGGTGGGTGCCTGGAATGTCCTATCCCTAAGAGAGGATGATCACCTGTCTCTGTTATCATCTGAGCTCAAGCGTTTGGACATCGGGATTGCAGCTCTCTCTGAGGTTCGGAGACCGGATTGCGGCGAGATAATGGTGGGTGGTTACACCTACTATTGGTCTGGTCGCTCTGATGGTTACCATACCCAAGGAGTTGCTGTAGCTGTGTCCAATAAGCTGACCCCAATGATAATTGAGGTAACACCGGTTAACAAGCGTATTATGAGATTAAGGATTCGTCACTCCTTAGGTGTCATTTCCCTGGTCTCTGTTTATGCTCCGACTGAGGCGAGTGATCTCACCGTGAAGGATGCATTCTACGCCACACTCGAGTCTGTGGTTGATCAGTGCCCCAGACGAGATACACTTCTAGTCTTGGGGGATTTCAATGCATCGACTGGAACTGATAGGGATGGTTATGAGGTGTGTGTTGGTCCCCATGGGTCAGGAACTATGAACCAGAATGGCACTAAGTTCCTTGACTTTGCAAGAAGTCATGGACTTAGGGTGGCTGGTTCATGGTTTCAGCGCCCACAAGCTCATCGCTGGACTTGGTATTCCAACGCTGGCGGTGTGGCAAAGGAGATTGACCATGTCCTCATTGACGGTCGTTGGAGGATGATCCAGAACTGCAGGGTCTACCGGAGTGCTCAGTTCCTCAATACTGACTACAGGCTTGTTGTAGCAACTCTAAAGCTGCACCTTAAATCCTGGAGAATGGTACCATCCCAGCCGAGGCTGGATGTTGCCAAGCTCAGGGATGAGAGAGTAGCTGAGGAGTTTGCGAACAGGCTGAGTGGACACTTGGGGGGTCTGTGTGCTTTGGGGGGTCCTGAAGAGTTGTGGAGCGCCTTCAAGACCACCGTCCTTGATGTTGCCGGTGGATCCCTTGGAGCTCACCGCAGGGCAAAGAAGAATTTTGTCTCTCAAGGGACACTGGATACCATTGACCAGAGTCACAGGGCCAGGCTGAATGGCAGAGCTGAGCTGTTCAGGGAGCTGAGGCGTAAAACTGTATGTGCACTGAGGGTGGACAAGGAGGCCTATGTGCGAGGAATCTGTGAGGGGGTAGAGCATCACCTGTGGACAGGTGATTCTCGTCCCGCTTACAGGGGAATTCGCGCATTACATTCATCCAAGCCCATCCCTCGGAGCACTGCAGTTCGAGCAGAGAGTGGTAGGCTCTTGACAGAGGAGTCTGAAGTGAAGGCCCGCTGGGCCGGTTACTTTGAGCGGTTGTACCAGGCTGATACCCCAACTGTCGAGTTGGACGTCAAGGGTGTTACAATCCCTGTTGCTGACCCTCGAATCAACTGTGGTCCACCTAGGCTTGTGGAAACACGGGCTGCGGTGAACCAGTTGAAACGGGGCAAAGCTCCAGGGATCTGTGGCATCCATGCTGAACTTCTCAAGGCTGGTGGAAATGCTGCACTCGTGTCGTTGCATGCAGTTTTGTGCTCTGCCTGGAACACAGGCATCATCCCAACTGACTGGAAGAGGGGCCTTGTTGTCCCTCTCTGGAAAGGGAAGGGTGATCGCCAAGACTGCAACAACTACCAACAACAACTTTGCTCGGATAATTCTCGAAAGGGTTCGCCACCATCTGCTTGAGCACCAGCGTCCAGAGCAGTCAGGCTTTACACCAAAGAGGTCAACGATTGACCGTATCCTTGCACTTCGTGTCCTCACCGAACGCAGACGAGAGTTTCGGCAGGGGCTGCTTGCAGCCTATGTTGATCTCTGCAAAGCGTTCGATTCAGTGAATCGGGATGTCCTCTGGAGGATTCTTGGTCTTCGTGGGGTGCCACCAAAACTGATCGATCTGATGTCTGAACTCTACTCTGGTACTGAGAGTGCTGTGAAGTGTGGTGGTACCATCTCTGACTTATTTCCAGTTGTTACTGGAGTTCGTCAGGGATGTGTACTTGCCCCCACACTTTTCAGCACTTGTATGGACTGGATTCTAGGGAGGATGTCGGAGAGATCAAGTTGCGGTGCGTCATTTGGGAATGTCAAGATCTCGGACCTTGACTTTGCAGATGATGCAGTCATCTTTGCGGAGACTTTAGACATCCTCTTGGGGGCCCTCGAGGTGCTGAATGAGGAGTCGGAGCCACTGGGATTACGGGTTTCTTGGGTCAAAACTAAGATCCAGGCTTTCGGTGACATCTTGGATGCTGCTATCCTGTCTGTGTCTGTTTGTGGTGAGGATGTTGAGGTCGTGGAGAGATTCACTTACCTTGGCAGTGATATTCATGTCTCTGCTGGCTGCGAGTCAGAGGTCAATAGACGTCTGGGTCAGGCCTGGGGAGTCATGGATTCACTGGATCATGGGGTGTGGCGCTGCCGGTACCTGTGCGGGAGGACGAAAGTCCGAGTCTTCAGGTCCTTGGTACTTCCAGTCTTGCTCTATGGGTGCGAGACTTGGACTCTGACCAAGGATCTGAGACGGAGACTTAATTCCTTTGGTACCAGGTCTCTTCGGAGAATCCTTGGCTATCGCTGGTCGGATTTTGTGTCCAACGAGCGGTTGCTGAGAGAGACTCGGATGAGATTTGTTACCTGCATAGTCCGTGAGCGTCAGTTGCGGCTGTATGGACATGTGGCTCGTTTTCCTGACTCTGATCCTGCTCACCAGATTCTCTCAGCGAGGGAGTCTCATGAGTGGAGGAGGCCAGTGGGTCGACCACGTGCCTCATGGTTGCAACAGGTTGACCATCATCTCAAGGAGATGGGGATGGGCCTGGCATCTGCCTGGGGGATGGCCAGACGGAGACCCCTGGAGTACCGGCGGAAAGTGGACGCAGCGACGAGCTGTTCTGGCACATGCTCCCATACCTGACCTGACCCTGCCTTGTGAGAGCAGTTAGCATAGGAAGCTCTTGCATTTCAATAAAAGTAATTCCATATGTTGCAACAAGCCTTCCCAGTTGTGCTTCACAAAATTACCGGACCAAGAAACACCCACAGAAACTTAATCCTATCTCTTCTCCAGGGAAGAATGGTAGGACGAGAAAGGGGCAGAGGGAGTAGAGGGGGTAGGGGATAGTTAGATGGTTGAAGCTACAGTGTGTCTGTTTTCGTCCAATTGATTTTGGCAAATGATGCTCGACTGAAAGGAGTTAAGGCACTCATCATCTTAGCAACATCTTCTGAGTGATTGACGCAGATGCAGATGTCATCCGCATAAGTGGAAACTTGCCTTTGCCTCATGGAAAGCAAACCCAACTGAGGGTAATCTCAGTTCCTTCCATAAAGCTCGGAACAAGTGTGTATCTACCCTCAGGAGAGCCAGAAAACATCTTTCTCATCTCAAGTCTGAACTCTCAAACCTCTCTCCCTCCTCAAAGTCCTGGTGGCGTTTAATCAAATCTGTTTCTGGTGTATGTTCCCCCTCCATCCCCTCCCTTACCTCAAATGGCTGCACTGCTGATACCGCACGTGATAAAGCTGAATCTCGAAACTCGGTGTTTGCAGCTAAATCTTGTGTCCTAAACCCATCACTTTCTCTACCCACCTTACCCAGTCGCACCCAACTGTCCCTGGACTCTGTATCCTTTTCTCCTGACAAGGTGGAGAGCTTGCTTTCAAACCTCAACTCAGATTCTGCAACCGGTCCAGACGGCATCAGCCCACGTGTCCTCAAAGCCTGCTCTTCTGCTCTTGCTCACCCTCTCTCTGTTCTATTCACCCTCTCATTTGCCCAAGGTCATCTGCCATCTGCTTGGAAATCTGCTAACATCACTGCCCTGCACAAAAAAGGCGCAAAAACAGATCCCTGTAACTACAGACCAATCAGCCTTCTCCCAATCATCAGCAAGGTTATGGAATCCATCATCGCTTCAGACATGAAATTCTTCCTCTTCTCCAATGGCTTGATTTCCAATCATCAATTTGGTTTCAGACCAGGTCACTCTACCCTGGATATGCTGCTTCTGCTCTCCCATCAATGTATGGAGGTCCTCAATGCCAGACAGGAAATCCGAGCCGTATCCCTGGACATATCACGTGCTTTTGACACAGTCTGGCACCCTGCCCTACTCACCAAACTCTCTTCCCATGGTATTCGAGGCCATCTCCACTCATGGCTCGCAGACTTCCTCTCCTGTCGCAGTCAACGTGTGGCCCTAAATGGAGTTCTTTCATCCCCTCTTCCTGTCCAGGCTGGAGTTCCTCAAGGTAGCGTTCCGGGCCCTGTTCTTTTTCTGGTTTTCATCAATGATCTCTCGGACTCTCTGGAAAATCCTCTATTTCTCTTTGCCAACGACTCCACCCTCTGCCGTACCATCCGTCATCCCTCAGACCGGCAAGCAGCAGCTTCTTCGCTCACTGCAGATCTGCATAAAATCACAAACTGGTCAAACACGTGGAACATGTCTTTCAATCCAGACAAATCTCACACTCTCACTATGTCTCTTCGAAAGGACCATTTAGAAACCCCCCCCCCCATCCACTTTCTCAACAATCCTCTGGAAGAAGTCTTTTCCTTCAAGCTTCTGGGTCTCACTATCTGCCATGACCTTTCCTGGGAAAGTCACATTTCCAACCTTGCCTCAAAAGCCAGTCGCCGACTGGGAATCCTCCGTCGTGCTAAGTCCTTCCTCGGCCCTCTTGAGCTCCTGACTTCCAAAGCTTTTGTCCGTAGCCTGATGGAGTACTGCTCTCCCCTCTGGGCTGGTGCTCCTGCCTCCCACCTTTCTCGGCTTCACGCTGTCGAAACCAGGGCATTTAGGATCATCGGCATCTCCCGCAATGAAGCTGAGTCTTTGGGCCTCTCACTCAATCACCGCAGGTTGGTCGGTGGTCTTTCTATCTTCAACTTACTCCTCTCCAGCCTTGCCCCCCCTGCTCTCTCTGCGATTTGTCCCCACAACATTTCCACAGGACACTCAAGGTCCGCCAACAACCCCCTTCTGGTAAAACTACCAAAATCACGAATCACTGCTCATCTTCACTCTTTCATTCCTCTTTTTTCCCGCCTTTGGAATAAACTTCCTCACTATTCTTTCCCATTCTTCCCTCCAGGCTTTCAAAACAGCTGTTCAC
Organism: Eptatretus burgeri; assembly: GCF_056783735.1. Taxonomy (NCBI): domain Eukaryota; kingdom Metazoa; phylum Chordata; class Myxini; order Myxiniformes; family Myxinidae; genus Eptatretus; species Eptatretus burgeri. The sequence goes on along the minus strand of NC_140962.1, from coordinate 14,414,061 downwards.
CACCACCTCTTATCTTCCCCCATCCAAATCCTCGATCTTTTCTACCCCCGATAATCCACCCAAGCCCACTTCCTTCAATTCCCCTGCTTTCCTTCCTGAAAGTCTCTGTAATGTCCATCTTCTCTTCGCCATGTTCCCCGTCCCATCCCCCATCCCTCTCCCTTCCACAGTTCACCTAATGTCTGTTCCCCACCCCTCTTGTCTCATGCCCCCTTGCTGAGTTGTGTGTTAGCTCTCATACGAGCCAAGACAAGGTATACAACAAAAAAACAAGAAAAAAGAAAAAAAAAGCGATGTTTTTTAAAGGGTGGGTCAAGTCTCCAATAGTAATGCCAGACAAGATTTATTAAGGGTATTTAAGAGGGGTTCAAGGGATATGTCATACAAAATTCCTGAAAGAGGGCAGCCCTGCCTTATCCCTCTCCCAACACAAAAAGGGGGGGGGGGTACGAGTTCGTTATTACTCTTTAGAAAGGTAGACACATTTGAGTAACATAACTGTATACAGGAAAAAAGAGGGCCAAAACCAAAGCTTTTTGGAACTTCAAAAAGATATGCATGAGATACACAATCAAATGCTTTTTCCTGATTGAGGAAGATCAGGCCACAACTTTCATGGTTAATCTCACAGATATCAATTATATCCCGCACAACAGAGATATCCTGAATATTGCGACCGAGAACACAATTCGTTTGGTCCATGTGTATAATGTCTTTTAGAAAGGGTCAGAGGTGTAAGGCCAAAGCCTTTGAAATCATTTTATAGTTCGTACACAACAAGAACACTGGTCTCAACTACGAGATGAGCAATGAATTGCCTTTTTTGGGAAGTGGAGTCAGCGCAGTTCTCCTGTAGCTCATATACCGGGAGCCCACGGGGCTTAGCTCAACCGAAGAGGGGAACAATTGCCGGCCTCCTGGTAAGATGCCAGATGATATTCACACCTCAGAACTCTGCGTCTGCCGGGACACTGCTGCTGGGTTGACATTTTGTGGTCAATATCCGCATCGCATAATCAGCATGAGCTCAACCTGGCAGCGGAATGGCCCCAAGTAGGTTTCTGATATTATTCGTATAGCATGTAACACGGTATAAACAATGACAGACGATTTCGCCGCTGGAATACCGGTGATAGACGCTAATTAGATGCTGCAAAAATCACACTAGCTCAACCCAACAGCGGAACGGCTAAAACCAACGCATAATGCTAGTAAGGGGTCCCCTGAGTACAAAAGGAGCACTGTCAGACAACTTTGTCGCTGGGCCCCCCAGGACAGACGCTCCCTAATTCGGGACCCTTTGGTTGCGCTAGCTCAACCCAACAGCGGAACGGTTAAAACTAATGCAGAATGGTAGTACCTCGTCCCCTGAGTACAAAAGGAGCACTGACAGACGACTTGGTCGCTGGGCCTCCCAGGACAGACGCTCCCTAATTTGGGACCCTTTGGTTGCGCTAGCTCAACCCAACAGCGGAACGGCTAAAAGCAACGCATAATGCTAGTAAGGGGTCCCCTGAGTACAAAAGGAGCACTGTCAGACAACTTTGTCGCTGGGCCCCCCAGGACAGATGCTCCCTAATTCGGGACCCTTTGGTTGCGCTAGCTCAACCCAACAGCGGAACGGTTAAAACCAATGCAGAATGGTAGTACCTCGTCCCCTGAGTACAAAAGGAGCACTGACAGACAACTTGGTGGCTGGGCCCCCCAGGACAGACGCTCCCTAATTTGGGACCCTTTGGTTGCGCTAGCTCAACCCAACAGTGGAACGGCTAAAAGCAACGCATAATGCTAGTAAGGGGTCCCCTGAGTACAAAATGAGCACTGACAGACAACTTGCTCGCTGGGCCCCCCAGGACAGACGCTCCCTAATTTGGGACCCTTTGGTTGCGCTAGCTCAACCCAACAGTGGAACGGCTAAAAGCAACGCATAATGCTAGTAAGGGGACCCCTGAATACAAAAGGAGCACTGTCAGACAACTTTGTCGCTGGGCCCACCAGGACAGACGCTCCCTAATTTGGAACCCTTTGATTGCGCTAGCTCAACCCAACAGCGGAACGGTTAAAACCAATGCAGAATGGTAGTACCTCGTCCCCTGAGTACAAAAGGAGCACTGACAGACAACTTGGTCGCTGGGCCCCCAGGACAGACGCTCCCTAATTTGGGACCCTTTGGTTGCGCTAGCTCAACCCAACAGCGGAACGGCTAAAAGCAACGCATAATGCTAGTAAGGGGTCCCCTGAGTACAAAAGGAGCACTGTCAGACAACTTTGTCGCTGGGCCCCCCAGGACAGACGCTCCCTAATTCGGGACCCTTTGGTTGCGCTAGCTCAACCCAACAGCGGAACGGTTAAAACCAATGCAGAATGGTAGTACCTCGTCCCCTGAGTACAAAAGGAGCACTGACAGACAACTTGGTCGCTGGGCCCCCAGGACAGACGCTCCCTCGTGGGGCGTTCCATGTCAAGTGTACACATTTTTCAGCGAAATATTGACACATAGTCTTAGATTTCACTCTTTTTTTTGTGCAAGTGTTTGTATCCATGGTAAAACATTGTGTCAATTTTCAGACCTGGGGGCCAATTGGGGCCCATTTTAGGTCCCCCCGCCCAAATTTGGGTGCCCCCTGTTGACCCACAATCTTCCAGTGGCCATATCACAGGTTGTAGTGGTCCGATTTGGATGATCTTGTTATCAAAATGCTCGTAAAAGCGAGATCTTTCGAATCGCGTAAAGCAAAATCACTCCGAAACAGTAATTCAAAAAGTTATAGTTTGGGGCGCCCTTTGACCTTGGGCCCCTGCTCCCCAGCCAAACCGATGGTCCCGATTATTTTGTGTGAGAATACCCCTTCATATACTCCAACACCTCAGCATAAATGAAAATGGGATCTCAATGGATTCAAGTGTGATGATGGTTTTATTGTTCGGGGACTCGGGTGCTGGACACACAATACGCCACAATACATAGCACAATATTTGAACACAAGATTTGCAATACACTATATCAGTATATTGTACGTAAATTTTCCACACGCACATGCAGGAACTGGAAGCGATACTAGTACGAGTAAGAGTTTTTCCTTGCATATTATCTATATATTAATACTGAAGGACCAATTTTGTGCTCCTCCTCGCGGTCGCGTCACGTTTTTCTCGGTACTGTGACCTGGACTGAAAGAAACATGGTACCTGTAAGAGTGCATCGCACATAGTGGAAATAGTCAAACTTCAACTCTGAAGCAGAATAAACACTTTTCGTTGAGATGGGGGCGAGGAGTGAAGAGGCGGGGGCAAGGGATGAAGAGATGGGGGCAGGGAGTGAAGAGGCGGGGGGCAAGGTAAGCAAATTTTTTGGCGGAAGTAAGCAAATTGAAAGCGGGAGACAAGGGGAAATGGGGCAGGGGCTGGGTTGAATTAGGCGGAGTTGAGTGTGAGAGGGTGGACAGGGGGGTGGGGGCCCAGGGGCAAGTGGGGCGGGAATCAAGAGACAGGGGGCGGGGAGTGACGAGGCGGGGCCGGGGTAATTACATTTTGGGGCGGGAGTAAGCAAATTGATTGGGCCAGGGGCGGGGGGGGAATGGGGCAGGTGCGGAGGATGAGTAGGCGGGGGCAAGCACACCCTGTCCAGTCCATGTCCCTCGAGTGTGTGTGAGCTGGTGAGGGTGGTTGAATGAACGGAATCCGTCTGTGACAGGGTTTCAGTTGGGAGTCAAGATTTTTTTGCCAACCAATGTTTTATTTGACAGCTGTGTTTCTTTTTTACTGATTGTGTAGGCTCTACCTGTAGCAGTTTTTGGTTCTACGGAAACAAGTATATCAGAAATGTCTAAAATGCAGTGATCTTCAATGTCAGGAAAAAATAAACTATTTGTGGGCCGGTTTGGATGAAGAAAATTCACTTTCACTTCTTGAATGCCCTGAAAGGCTTCCATGATGCAGGCAAGCCACCATTTTCCATCATAGTGCACTGTGACGTAACCTGAGAGTTTCCCGTTAAAAGTAGGTGTAGATTTTGAAATAGCTGACTCGATACGGTGTTCCTCGCCAAGGCTGAATTCGCTTACCTGAAGAGCAGTTTCAGAAATAGGGATGGAAGCATGAAGTTTTTGAGTTCCAGCTATGGTTTTGGCCGTTTTTAACCTTTCTTCCAGATTTCGTTCTTTCTCGTCATACGCCTCTTGGATCCCGTAACCGAACTTAATTTCATTCAAACCATTTTCAGCAAAGGCGAAAAGATCTTTTGGAGAAATAATTTGACTGTCGTAAGGTCGACGCAGGCTCTCACGTGTTGCTTCTCGTTTGACTGTACCTCCCACGCCATCTGAAGGGCCCTTGCCATGACTTGTGGCAAAAAAATACCATTCTGCGTCAATACCATTCTCTGATTTGTGACGACATAAGTTTATGAAGGTTTTGCAATTCTTATATTGGCCAGCACAACCGTCTGAGAAATAATAAAGTTTCTTTACATTTCCAAAGCTGGATTTCAAGTGTTCAACGAGCATTCTTTGGAAGAGGTGGATTGAGACAACGTCGTGAGTATTGCATTCTGATATAATCGTGAACGAATCGTGGTTTAATTTTCCATCGTCCGATTTGAAATAGTAAACCCAGGGGTGAATTGTCGCTTGAGAACAGTTCCAATGGAATCCTTGGGCCGCATCCTGCACGACAAACGAATAGTTCTCTGAGAAGTCTCCAATAATGACAAATTCTCCTTCACCGATTTCGTCTTTCTTATTTTTCAGAAACTGAGATTGGGCCTTGGCAATGAAGTCGTGTCTCACTAATTTCACCGCGCGTTCACAGAATTGATTAATGAATTCTTCCAAAGGCAGGACCATGGAGCTCAGTTCAGATATGTCGGTGGATGTCCACCGTTTAAACTGAATTTCATCAATATCCTCTAGTTCATAAGCACTCTGTCACTCTGTTTTGAAGTCTTCAATTGATGGGCAATTTTCACAAGTTCTGAAATACCATGCCGGTTGTGCTGGGTTACAAACTATGAGTGCTATCACGTGATGATAGCTAGGAAGTTCGGCTATCTGTGGCATTTTGGAACCAAACATCCTGAGTTTCACATTTTGATGCATCGTACATACACATACACTGTGTGTACCGCCTGAACCGGCCATGACACACTCTGAGGGACGGAGCATGGCGAACTTCGCAAATCCAACTTTCAAGCCAGGATTCTTCTCTTTGAATTTGTGAAACAGTCCCTTGAGATTGTTTAGTACCAGATGCTTTTGAATTCTGTCTTTTCCATGTACATTCCTGACCACCACACAGTCCTTTTTTCCCGGCATTATTTGGCTGACTTCATCACTTCGGTAAAATTCGGTTACGGCGGATTTCACTTCGTCAGGCAATATTTTACCCTGTTTTGGGATTTGGAGACGATAGCATACCATTTTCTTTCTCTAAATCTTTGGCTTGCACAGTCATTCTTTGGGAGAAACTGAATTCACTCATCTTCCCTCTGATGCTCATATTCCTCGCAAATATTGTCAAAATATTCCTCGCATTTCCTCATATTCCTCATATGAATTGAATTAGGCGGAGTTGAGTGTGAGAGGGTGGACAGGGGGGTGGGGGCCCAGGGGCAAGTGGGGCGGGAATCAAGAGACAGGGGGCGGGGAGTGACGAGGCGGGGCCGGGGTAATTACATTTTGGGGCGGGAGTAAGCAAATTGATTGGGCCAGGGGCGGGGGGGGGAATTACCCCGGCCCCGCCTCGTCACTCCCCGCCCCCTGTCTCTTGATTCCCGCCCCACTTGCCCCTGGGCCCCCACCCCCCTGTCCACCCTCTCACACTCAACTCCGCCTGCGAGGAATTCCTCATATTCCTCGCAAAATACGTATTTGCTCTGAACGGCTCGAAACAACGTATTTTTCTTTCAGGCTTGTGATCACCTCTGGCATGCAGTTTTCCTCACATTTTGACGCTGTATTTTGTGTTTTCTCCGCAGTGCTTGGTCCAGCAACTAGTTCTAATTTCTTTCGTACAGAATCTTCCACTTTACTTCGCTTTTCAGGAACGTACCCTGGGTTCCGTTCCGCCTTTCGTTTGTCGAATGGGCATTCACCTATCATCGATAACGACTGGTTTAATAGGTCAACTTCTGCTTCTCGCTCAAAAACCTCCTCGTCCTCATCTGTCGAAATAGATTCTGCAATGCCTTCGATAGTACCTTCTGATGATAATTTCGAACTGGTCGAAGATGATTCTTCAATACGCTCTGGTGACAACGAAGAAAAATTTTTTTTTCTGCACGAACTACAAAGTCTGTCATCTTTTTTCACCTTTGAAGAAAATTTCATCAACATATCATTTGACACATTGAGAAGATCTTTTCGTTGTTTCGTTTTATGGCAGCTGAACGGATCGCAACAGTATTTTCGGAACTCCTTTCGATCTTCAGTCACCATGCTTACTGCAAAATATGCAAAAACTGAGATTATCCCATTTATAACTCAATTCGATGATGGTTAGACAAAAAATATACACTTAAAAATCAATAGACACAATAGGCAGAATAATTTTTCGCAAATGATACTATATATATATATATATATATATATATATATATATATATATATATATATATATATAATAGTCCAGAGATGATGATTGTCAATTTCAGACATAAAGTCACCTGCCAGCAGGTGACGTCATTGGAACGATGACGGCAAATGCCACCCAATGTCGAATGAAGAATTAGTGATATGTGGACCCCGAACAATAAAACCATCATCACACTTGAACCCATTGAGATCCCATTTTAATTTATGCTGAGGTGTTGGAGTATATGAAGGGGTATTCTCACACGAAAAAATCGGGACCATCGGTTTGGATGGGGAGCGGGGGCCCAAGGTCAAAGGGCGCCCCAAACTATAACTTTTTGAATTACTGTTTCAGAGTGATTTTACTTTACGCGATTCGAAAGATATTGCTTTTACGAGCATTTTGATAACAAGATCATCCAAATCGGACCACTACAACCTGTGATATGGCCACTGGAAGATTGTGGGTCAACCAGGGGCGCCCAAATTTTGGGGGGGGGGCTAAAATGGGCCCCGATTGGCCCCCAGGTCTGAAAATTGACACATTTTTAGGCCTGCCACATTTGCTATACGGCGGCCGGACGCCCTCTGAATTGACAGAAACGTGCAGTGGCCGCAGAGTTTCTGAGGTGGCCTCAGGGGGGCCCTACGCCGTATGGCTATATTTTACAGGCCGAAAGGTCGCCGTGGAATTATAACGTGGAGTTATAGCTTTTTTCATTTCTACGTTTGCCGCAGCAATTCGACAACCCAAAAAAAAAAAATCTAACCCATTCATTCCCGTCCGTCTGGCCGCACGTTCGCCATAAGGCCCCCCTGTGGTCCCCCTGTGGTCCCCCTGCGGTCACCTTGCGGGCACCTTGCGTCTGCCTTAAATTCTATGGCCGCCGCAGGAACGCCCTAAGGTCACCGTGCGACATCAAATCAAAGACCGTACGGCAACCCCATATTTTCGGTCTCCACAATTTCTAAATACGCCGTGCAGCTCCCCGAAAAATAAAAATATATGTGACTGCTACATTGTGTGACCGTGGAAATACTGCGGCCGCCGTATAATTGCTAGTGGCCGCAGATTTTGGAGACCCCACGACCGCCGTGGCAAATGTGACCTAGGCCTTACCATGGACACAAACACTTGCACAAAAAAAGAGTGAAATCGAAGACGATGTGTCAAAATTTCGCTGAAAAATGTGTACACTTGACATGGAACGCCCCACTAGAGAGCGTCTGTCCTGGGGGCCCAGCGACCACGTTGTCTGTCAGTGCTCCTTTTGTACTCAGGGGACCTGGTACTACCATTCTGCATTGGTTTTAGCCATTCCGCTGTTCGGTTGAGCTGGCGTGATTTTTTGCGGCATCTAATTAGCGTCTGTCACCGGTATTCCAACGGCGAAATCGTCTGTCATTGTTTATACCATGTTACAAGCTATACTAATAATATCAGAAACCTACTTGGGGCCGTTCCACTGCCAGGTTGAGCTAGCGCCGATTATGCGATACGGATATTGACCACAGAATGTCAACGCAGACACAGAGTTCTGAGGTGAGAATATCATCTGGCATCTTTCCATGAGGACGGCAATCGTTCACCTCTTCGGTTGAGCTTAGCCCCGTGGGCTCCCGGTCTATCAGTGTGAGCTCACACTTCTCCTGGCTCTCCTGGAAAACCACAAGCAATTCGGGACCAATCAGGTCCCAAAACTTTCCAAAGAACTCTGCTGGCAGACCGTCCAAGCCAGGCGATTTCCCTCTGCCCAGGCTTCTAAGGGCAGCAGAAAGTTCTAGTCCAAGAGCATTAGGTCAAAATAGGCCCTAACCTGGACATTTTTGGTAACAAGCTGATTTTTTCAGGATAGGTCCAGGAATGTGTGTGAAATAACATACTAAAAGTCCTCATGAATCCTCCTTGAGCGTTTTCCGCAATCCAAGATGGCGTCCAAAATGGCCGCCTCTTCTGTTTTTCTCATAACTTTGCAAGCAGGTTTCCCCAAAACACACTTTAAATGTCTACATATATGTTTTGAAGTATGAGGAACTCATTAGAATACATCTTAAGAGATGCTGAAGCACGCAAGCTGTACATTCTAAAACACTATGGAGCTCAATCAACGGTGGTGTTTGATGGATATGGAAGCGCAACTTCGACAAAGGTCGCTGAGCAGAAACGAAGAGCTCAGAAGTGTACCTCTAGTGACATCATATTTGAAGATGATATGCCAACCACCACAACCCAAGCAGCTTTCTTAGCCAATGGCAACAATAAGGTGAGACTTGTACAAATTCTACGTGACAAAATGCTCATGGCTGGAGTATGTGTCAAGCAGGCAGAAGCAGACGCCGACACCCTGATTGTCTCCACAGCACTAGCACTGGCAGAGTCAGAACATGTGCCAGTTGCTGTCGTTGGTACGGACACAGATTTACTGGTAATGCTAGTTGCTCGGGCAACCTCTTCCACAGATGTGTACATGCTATGCCGCAGTAATCCTGTCACGGTCTTCAACATTCATGAGATTCAGCATGCCATAGGGGACACAAGAAATCACTTGATGTTTCTTCATGCTGTGACGGGATGTGACAAGGTCTCTGCGATCTATCGTCAGGGCAAGCGTAAAGCTTTCAATATGGTGCACAAGAAGCGGGACTACGACTTGCTGGATACCTTCACAAACAGTGGAAGCACCCATGACGAGGTGGAAAAAGCTGGGGAAGGCTTCATTCTTAAGCTTTATGGAGCCAGCAGTTTTGAATCTCTTGATGACTACCGTCACATCGCATACAAACGGGCAATCGGTCGCAGTTCCCTGAGTTCATCCTTTCAGCTAGAAAGTCTACCTCCAACTAGTGCTGCAGCAAAGCAACATTCATATCGCGCCTATCTTACCGTCCAGGAATGGATGGGTAACTCCTTATCTCCAACAGAATGGGGCTGGCGATTTCAGGACGGGACTCTTACCCCAGTAGAAACAGACATTGCTGTTGCACCCGACACTTTGCTGAACATGGTGGCATGTGGGTGTAAACCAGATGGTTGCAGAAGCATGACATGTAGCTGCAAGAAACTTGGGCTCTTTTGTACCTCAATGTGCAGTAAATGCAGTGGTCTCAATTGCAACAATACAGCACCAACTCTTATAGATGCCGACGATGATATTACCCCAACTTCAGAGGACATCAACATTGAAGATACAGCATCCGACGATGAAGACAATGACTGATGCAACTAGGTGTGTGCATGCGTAAGGTAAAGATTCATCTGAAACTTTTGAGGTTTGAATCTCTAGCATGATCTTGTTTTGAATGTCTTTGCCTCTTGAAACAGGCTAAAACAGCAGTGTGTTGATAAGTGGCGGACATTTTGAGCACCATTTGAATTTCAGAAAGAACTTCAGCGGTTTTATTGTTTCCTTTGTACTTCAAAGTATCTGAATGAGTTCCTTATTTCTCAAGACATAATATATTTAGAGATTTAAAGTGCATATTGAGGTAACTTAGTCACAGGGTCATGAGAAAAACAGGAAATTGCGACCATCTTTGGCGCCATTTTGGATTTTGGGACGAGTTCAAGTAGTTTTATTGGTATAGATATGCGTGTTTCAAATCTGCGAATAAGAATTTATCTAGATTCCTTGACTCCCATAACATATATAAAGACATTTTAGTGTGCTTTATTGGGTTACTTAGTTGCAGAGTTATGAGAAAACAACAGGAAAAGGGGCATTTCGGGCGCCATTTTGAATTTCAGGATGAGCTCAAGTGTTTTTATTGGTAAATGCGTGTTTTTGAAAAATTCCCAATAAGTATATGATTCATGAAATGAAAACGAGAGATGAACCTTCAGAGTGTAGGCTTTATTCCATTTGATTGGAGCCGCTTCTACGGGCACACCAGGGAAAACAGACGCAGCATGGAGTACATAAGCAGTAAGGTATACACGCGCAACTAATCACCGCAAAATAAATCAGTATAAGCACGGAGTCCGATATACTCTCAATTCTCACCATTCAACGAGCACCAAGTGAACCGCCGACATAAAACGACAATGCCCCTGGGACAATCACCCCCGACCGTGCCGAACCTCAGCTTTATCTCTTCTGTGCTCGAGCCGGGCAACATGTGATCACGCATCACGACCTTCAATTCACCACATTCTCCCCGTCTTTAAAATGTAACTAGAGGCCCAGCTAACACACCATGATTACTTCAGCGCTACAGGCGTATACATTTCAAGCAACGCGAACTATCTAAACTACAGAAGCATACATGCCAAGCAGTGAGGATTATTTTGAGTTGTAGGAGCATGGACAAGAGCATCGATATATTATGTAACGAGCATATAGGAGCATGAGCATCGAGGATGCCGATAATCCCCTTTACAGATCGAGTCGGCGAGGGGGTATTATTCGTCGACCTCTCCGGGAGTAGATGGCGGTTTCACTTGAGGAAGGCTTCCGATCCTCTTGGTGAGCCTCGACTCGTGCCGGAGATGACTCCCCGATCGCTCTCGGGTGGAACGCGGCAGCTCCGTCGTCACCCTTCTCGGGTGGAGTCCCTGGGGGGGGAACACCTGGGGAGGGGATGTCAGAGGGAGGTGTGCCAGATGGTGGTGTACCTGCGGGAGGAGTACCTGAGGGAGCCAAATGGCGAACCGACACAGTGGTCTCCCTGCCATCCGGGAGCCTGACATGAGCATACTCTGGATTAGTATCGATGAGTTCGACCTCTTCCACCATGGGTTCATACTTGCTTTGTCGTACCGGGCGTTTCATGAACACTGTTCCGGGATGGGTTAGCCAGTTGGGCACTGATTGGCCGTCAACATAACGTCGTTGGTGAGTAAACATTCGTTCGTGAGGAGTTGCATTGGTGGACGTGCAGAGCAAAGAGCGTATGGAATTCAGAGCGTCGAGAAGGGTAACCTCCCACCGCTCGGGGCCCAGTCCTCTCGATTTCAGCGCCAGAGTTACGGCTTTCCAAATAACTCCATTATATCGTTCCACCTGACCATTACCCTGTGGGTTGTAACCCGTCGTTCGACTAGTTGCTATGCCGTGCTCTAATAGGAATTGTTTTAGCCCGGCCGACATGAAACACGGCCCTCTGTCTGAATGTATGTACGAAGGTTTCCCAAACATAGTGAAGAGGTCAGACAGACATTTCACGACAGTGCCCGAGGTCATATCCGAGCACAGAAACGCGAAAGGGAACCTTGAATATTCATCAACAACAGTGAATATGTATCTGTTGTCTGTCTCGGTCGGCAGGGGCCCTTTGAAGTCAATGTTTAGTCTCTCGAAGGGAGAAGTGGCCTTGATCAATCTGCCAGAAGCCGCGCCATAGAATCTGGGTTTTAGTTCAGCACAAACAGGGCATGAAGCATTCATTTGTTTAATATCTTCAATAGAATAGGGAAGGTTCTGTCTGCGCACGAAATGTGCCATTCTGGTTACCCCCGGGTGGCACAGAGACACATGTAGGTCTTGCAAAGCCCGACTGATTGTCGCCGAACAGTAGACCCGAGAGAAGGTGTCTGCAGCAGGGTTTTCCCTCCCAGGCCGGTAGACTATGTCGTAACTATAGCAAGCTAGGTCTATCCGCCATCTCATAATTTTTTCATTCTTAATTTTCCCGTTATTTTCCCATCAAACATGAATGCCACGGATCGTTGGTCCGTAACGAGCGTGAAGTGGTTTCCCAGTAAATAGTGTCTCCATTTACGCAGCGCTTCGACGATGGCGTACGCTTCCTTCTCTATCGCCGAGTGTCTCTGCTGCTTCCAGAAAGAGTTCTCGAGAAGAACGCGACCGGCCGCCCAGGTGATTAAGCGTAGCAGCTATCGCGTGATCTGAAGCATCTGTTTCCACCACGAAGGGCACCGAGCTATCGATCGATAATACCACGGAATTACTGATATCATCTTTGAGGTTGTGGAAAGCTGTTACAACAGCGGCATCTGGTGGAAAGTTTTTGCAATGCACTAGGGGATGTATTTTCTCGGAGTATTGCGAAATCCATCTTGCATAGTAAGCGAACATGCCGATCACCCGGCGCATTGTCTGCAGGTCCTGAGGTGGGGGTAGCTCACGAAGTGGGCGCAATCGTTCAGGATCAGGCTTAATTGTGCCGTCGGCTATCGTGTAGCCGAGAAGGTCAATTGACCTTGCCGAGAATATGCATTTCTCGTAGTTGAGAGTCAGATTATATTTTCTAGCAATGCTCAATAATCTGTCCAGATTCATGTCATGTTCCCCCTGATCCCTACCGCACACTGTGACATTGTCCACGTAAACAAAAGTGTCTTTGAGGTTTTCATCTGAGATGATGTCGTCCATAACCCGTTGGAAGCAAGCTACTCCATTCGTGACACCGAACGGAATCCTCCTGAATTGGTACAGGCGCCTCCCTGCCTGGAATGCAGTGTAAGGTTTGTCTTCCTCTCGGATGGGAATTTGATGATAGGCGCTTCGCAAGTCGATGGTGCTGAATATCTTATAATTGGCCACGCGTTCGACCATCTCGTCTATGCGCGGCAAGGGGTAGGCGTCGAGTTGGGTGAATCGATTGACCGTTTGAGAGTAATCGACAACCATTCGTTTCTTATGATTCTGATTGGCGGTGACCAACACCTCTGCGCGCCATGGCGAATCGCTCGGTTCTATAATTCCTTCTTCCAGTAATCGCTTGGTTTCTGAGGTGATGAAATTCATGTCAGCAGTGGCATATCGCCGCGATTTGATCGCTATCGGTTTACAGACCGGCGACAAGTTAGCAAACAGCTGGGGGGACGTTACCTCTGCGGTGGTCAAAGCATTTAAAATTAGACGAGGTTTGCTTCCTCCAAAGGGTATTTTGACGCTCGTGTGCTGCTTGAGGACATTATGACCCAGAATTACGTCTGCGCATAAATCACGAAGCACCAGTACCCTTACATCCCGATGCGTGTACCCTTTTACGTCCAATTCAACATTGCAGTACCCTCGTACGCGGGACTGTAGTGATGTGGCGGCCATGCATACCGTATTGTCTGTCGGGTGGATCTTCCATTTCCTGCCCTTCACTAGCGAGCTGTTGACGAAACTTTCAGAGCTACCGGTATCAATCAGTGCCTCAGCCATATGCCCGTTAATTCGTACGTTGATGATAGCCTTGGATAGATTCCCCGGGGAGGCTGCAGTTAGTTTCTTTTGCGAGTAGAGAGCCGCAGAAGTGGGTTTATTTCTCCTTAGAGTAGATTTACATACCCTGGCATAATGCCCTTTCTTGTCACAATTCATGCATGTGGCATCTCTGGCGGAGCATTTGTGGCGGAGGTGTCTTTTGTACCCACAAAAGAAGCATTTACCAACCGGAGCAGTTGCTGAGGAGTTTGACGAGGTCTGGGTATCCGGCTCCTCGGGTTTTTCTCCATCCCCTGTGTCTGGCTGTGTCTGTGTCTGTGGGGTTCCTTGAGTTTCCACCGTAGCAGCGTTCATTAGCAGCATCGGTGTCCCAAATGACTCAGATTGCTGCTGAGCCGTATCCATCGCTCGAGCCTGATCGACTACCTTTTCAAGAGTGGGTTGCGCTTTCTCTAGTAAGCTTTGCCGTATGTGGGCTGATCTAAGTCCTTGGATAAATGCCTCCCGGGTCGCTTCATTTCGGTGTTCCTCAGCGTTTACGGCCCGGAAGCTGCCGTCTTTTCCCAGCTGTTTCAGAGCTTGCAGGAACTGATTGATTGTCTCCCCGGCTGCTTGCTTGCGTGTGTTGAGAAGATGTCGTATGTATACCTCGTTCTTGCGCTTCACGTAGAGCGCCTGCAGCACGTCGATCGCTGCTTCGTCGGTGTCACACTCCGAGAAGAGCCTGTATACGCTGGGCGAGACATGATTCACAAGGGCGGCCAATTTGTCAGCTCCCTCTTCGATGATGGTCAGATAGTGTGAGAAGGAACAGAACCAATGCGACCATTTCATTTCTGAGTCAGTCGCGTTTGTGTCTGCGTCGAACCTCTCTGGTTTGTAGATGTTGTCCATCGTTGGTTGAGAGAGCCGAGAAAACCAAATGGAATAAATTGAAATGAAGACGAGAGAAGAACCTTCAGAGTGTAGGCTTTATTCCATTTGATTGGAGCCGCTTCTACGGGCACACCAGGGAATACAGACGCAGCATGGAGTACATAAGCAGTAAGGTATACACGCGCAACTAATCACCGCAAAATAAATCAGTATAAGCACGGAGTCCGATATACTCTCAATTCCCACCATTCAACGAGCACCAAGTGAACCGCCGACATAAAACGACAATGCCCCTGGGACAATCACCCCCGACTGTGCCGAACCTCAGCTTTATCTCTTCTGTGCTCGAGCCGGGCAACATGTGATCATGCATCACGACCTTCAATTCACCACAATTCATTTCATTGAGTCGCAAAACATATATGAAGACATTTAAAGTGCGTGTTGAAGTACCTTGGTGTAAAACCAGAAACGGCAGCAATTTCAGACGCCATTTTGGATTTCTGAAAGAGCTTAAGCGGTTTTATTCGTTTTTGTGTGTTTCAAAATCTTCCGATATGTATTGTATTGAGTTTCTTATACTTCAAAACATATGTGTAGACATTTAAAATGTGTTATAGGTAAACCTACTTGCAAAGTTAAGAGAAAAACATGAAATGGCGGCCATTTTGGACGCCATCTTGGATTGCGGAAAACGCTCAAGGAGGATTCATGAGGACTTTTAGTATGTTATTTCACACACATTCCTGGACCTTTCCTGAAAAAATCAGCTTGTTACCAAAAATGTCCAGGTTAAACCCTAATGCTCTTGGACTACAAACAAAACGCGGGTTGGGGTATCCAAGAGGTGAAGTTGTTGGAAGTGTAATCTCATTAGCGCTTTGTGGGTTTGGTGGCCAATTATATTATTGAGAAGGGACTTATTTTCATGCAGTCTTAGTTTTTGTGGAGGGGGTAGGTTTGGTTTTTAAATTAGTTTGAATTTGTAAAATTTCCTTCTTCAGCTGTGCTTTTATTCTGCATTCCACGTGTGTGGACAGAAAGCAGAATTGCTGACAGAAGCTCCAAATTTGGACTTATGCATTGTGCCACCATAATCGCTGGTCCTTACATTGGGGTTTGGAACCTATCAAGCTGGACCATGTACTTTCAAAAGCACTCCTTCGGGGTTTGGGGGAGGGGGGGCGGGGGGATCATCCAAAACAGAAATGTTAAATTTTCAAAAAGAGTTGTTAGTTGTTTTCCAGTGCAGTGAGGTGTTTTGAATTATAAGCAGTAGGTATGTTTTTACTTCTTGCACATAACCCAGGTTGTTGTTTTTTGCCGACATAGAGCTGTCAGTCGTCTATACACCACCTAAATAAAGGTATGCATCAGAAGAACATGTTGCATACACGGAGGTGGGGAGGGGGGACAAGAGGGCAAATGATGTAGTGCTGAGCCTGATGAGAAGGGAACATGAGGGATACAGACGGAGAGTAACGATGTGCAAATAAAAAATTAGGAAGAAGAACATGAGGACGACGTGAAAAGGGATGAAGAGTTGGAAGGCAGAACATCTCACAGCTCAATGAGGCCACACAGCTGCCATGACCCCACACCCAAATCACTGACTGCCTTTAGGGAATGAGAGAGAGAGAGAGAGACTGAGACTGAGACTGAGACTGAGACTGAGACTATATCTGCTGGTGTTCCTACATTTGTATTTGTGTGTGCAATAATGTATATATATATATATATATATATATATATATATATATATATATATATATATATATATATATATATATATATATATATATATGTGTGTGTGTGTGTGTGTGTGTGTGTGTGTGTGTGTGTGTGTGTGTGTGTGTGTGTGTGTGTGTGTGTGTGTGTGTGTGTGTGTGTATATGTATATATATACACATGTTGTTGTAGCTTCACCGGCGCGTCGCCACGAGCACGACCCTCGATGGAACAGTGGGGCCGTCTCGGCTCGATCGCCCGGAATGTCAGATCGCCGGCCCGGAAAAGTCCGTGTCGACGGGTCCTTGTTATTTTGGACCGAAATACGCCATTGGGTAGACCACGTGAGGTGGGGTTAATTGCCAACTTCAATTTACCTAATTACCCACGTGGTCCAGCAACCAGGGAATTTCACCCTCGACGAAACTCGTATGGAAACAAGCCGCTTAAGCGAGCCCGTTCCATGTGCGATGCCGAGCGGTTTCAATCGCCTAGTTCCGTCGGCCCGATTATCTTGTTATCGTGGCCCAACGACCAGCTAATCCTTCACACGCACGACACACCCAGTCAATGGCAGAAATGGACACGACGAGCTGAGTACATTCAACAAATGGGGGTATTTATTTATAATTGGCAGGGAATGAGGGGAGCACATAAGAGCAGATTTATACCGATTAAAGCAATGCAAGTATATACAGCACAAAAGCACTTATACAGTTTGTTACTTACTAGACGGGGCCCACACACAGACACACACACACGCAGACATAAATGGTGGCTATTGCCTTTAATTCGGCCTTCAGCTCGGAGGATAGTGGAGCCGAGGCCAGGTTCTACTTTGGACCTGTCCTTGACGACGAAGGCAGGACAGGACGACGTCTCCGGGCCAGCTCGATGAGCCCCCAAGACCAGCACGACGACAACCACAGTGGCGACTACCAAGGCCACGATGACGATGACGACAGGAGCGCCCGCCGGCTCACTTCGCTTCCTCCCTCCCTTCTCTCCTCCTGGATGGCTCTGGCTCTGTTTGGCTCTGTCTTTTTGTTCGGCTCTAACCGGCTCTGTCTGGCTCGGTCTCTCTTCAGTCTCTCTTGTCTGGCTTGGTCTTTCTCCATCTTTTATTCGCTCTGATGCGCTCCCCTACCCCCTTCCCTGCGCGGGGAAAGTTCCTGGGGTGGGAGTTGATCAACAACATACTTGTTTATGCCGTTCTGAGGGTCCCACCCCAACCATCAATTCTGTTTACTTCTCAGAATAACGGGGTGGGAGTTGTCGTTGCTTTCTGACCATACTTTTTGTCGAGGAGGGTTGTTCTTCTTCTCTGGTGGATCTCAATAAAACTCCTAACTATTAAAATAAATCACAGCACATTTAACATTTATTTACCCATTAAACAAGGGACAGGAGCTATCTATAAAACACGTACTTACCGAGATAACTGATCTCTGGGGACCTGAATGGTTGAGTGTGATAGCCTTCCAAATCTGCAACAATATATATATATATATATATATATATATATATATATATATATATATACATATATATATATATATACATATACATATACATACATACACATACATACACATACATACACATACATATATATTGTTCAGAAAATGATATTTGCGGGTGAATTATGTCATAGTTATATTGTAATGAGTGTCAGCACAAGCATTTGTAAACCTCAATTAGCATCGACCAGAATTGTGTGTATCGTTATTTGCTTTCACCCTTGATGCTCATGTCTGTCTCTTTCTTCCGTCTCTCATTTGTGTTTAATCTCCAAATAACCCCGATTGTACTTTTATATATACTGTAAATCACACTCATTTATGGCTGTTGTTCCACACGGGTTACTATGGAGCTTTGAACACGGGTTTTACAACCATGCCTGTGCCATGTGTGCATCCTCGCACAACCGGGACACCGAAAACGAATTGCACAAGACCCGTGCAGCAGGAGGCAGGAGCACTGGCTTTTTAAGACCATGATCACGCCTTGTGCGAGCCAGTAAGAGATCAGGATCGATTGAGAGATGGAGATACAGCTGGTGCGAGGAGAGATACAGCCAGACGCCCAGCCAGCGAAACGGAACTCGAGTGTCTTCTCTCCTCGCTATATTGAAACACACAGCTGGGACCATTATCCCTCTCTTTCAGCCGGTACCATCGAAGCTCTCCTCTTCTATGACATTAACAACCCAGAGCACCCAGTTATCTGTCAGACTCTCCCTGCCCCAGAAAGAGTGAACGCACAGCCATCGGTGCAGCAATGAACAGTCAAGAGTGAGACCAGATCGGGAGAGATGCCTGCGAACGTGCCCGCAGACCCTTGGCGATTCAGGAAAGACACAGAAGACATACCCACACCTTGAGTATTCACTATTGTCCTGTGTTCTGGACTGGGTCTACCTTTAATAAGGTTAGTCTAAGGATAACTGAGATCCTGTTTCAGCCAGCTCAGTGCACCATCTGGTTATCTCTGTCTTTTGATTCCATTTCTTCTCCCATGTCCACATCCCAGTATTTATTCATTCAGCCTGTTTGCTTTTAAATGAGTTGCAGTATGTTTTGAGCCGTGGTTCTGTCCTCCAGCATCGGTAAATTCCACCCGTTGAGCCAACCGCGCACACTGAAACGACTGCGTGGTGAAATTAGTCAACCAATCCCATCATGGTGGATTATCTGCACATGTGCATTTGCCTCCGCTCGGCGTCTTGGGAGATCATTATTCTCTAGCTGTCACACGTCGCCCGTTACAATATATATCCTGAGCTCTTCGAATCAAGAGAGAGGAGCTCACACCTGAAATATCACTTCACCTTTTTATCGCATGTACGTTAACATACCTTTGATTAAAATTTGATTGTGCTTTATTTTTCATGCAAACATAGACCACTCTCGTCATTATAAAGACAGGTTTTTCCATTGTGTATTATTCCATTGTGGTCCTAATTATGGACAGTTAGGTTGTCCTGTATTTGGAATAATGCCTGACATTCACAAATGTGATGCCTTCTCTGCTCAAGACTTGGTGTTAAGATTTGGCTTGCTGAGATAGGACTACATCACTGCACAGTGTGACTGGCTTGTAAAAAAAAAGAAGCATATTTTCACATAAGCAACTTTAGAGTTCATAGAATCGATGGGTACAGTGTTCAAGTATACATACTCATGGAAAAAGTTCCTGCGCACCATAAATTTTTTACACAAATTGATACTGACATGTATCCGAGCAATATAACGATCGGCCAACATGCGCCTTGACATGTATCCCAGTTTACCAATGGATATCCCAAATTTGCACACGCATACCATGCACGTGTACTGAGTCACGCGACAGTGTCACATGTGGTAACTGAGCAAACTGCAGCGCAGCACGATTCGGTGAACCATCTCAGGTGTGAAAAACATTTTCATTCATTACAACTCCCTTTCTAACACAGTTATTTGTGCCTGTTGTATCTGTCCTTTATGACGTCCATCAAAACAGTAAGTTTCCTGTTTGGCATGATTTTCAATCTTGTTTGACTGCCATGCAGGCAGACGGAGTAAAATTAATATCTCGCTCCTCTCTGCGCATGTGCAATCGGAACATTCAGAGACAAAGTACTGCTAAACGACAGGTTTGTCTTCCAATTCATATTTCAATCCATGTTCAAAATATAATCTTCAATTTAAATCAGTTGTTCCTCAGTCATAAAGTGATAAAATGGACGGACAGACATGAACCAATTGCGTTACCCTGCTTTTCTTGTCGTGGGCGTGGGGTAACTATTTCAATGTAAAGTTAATGGTAAATGAGCAAGAAAAATCCCCAAAAAACAAACCAACTAGTTTCGCCTCGCAGAGCCAACCCCGATCACGGTGTGTCCGTCTTCACCAGCTGTCGACATCAGCCTTAACATCCCATTGCCAGCTGTTGTATGAAACTTCCAAAGTTTAGGTTTCATCCTGGTTATTATTTATTCATTCCTTTATTTTGCTGTTTCCAGTCAAAACAGTTGCGGTAATAACCCGTGCGTTTGAAGTTGCCAATGCATATTGCTTTTCTAACAGACTTTTTGAAAACCCATTGACGGCAGTCAAGGAAACATTTGAGGTAAAGAGCAGAATCTGAGGCCTCTCAGCCGCTCAGATCCATTAGCACGCCAAGGTTTTTTTTTGAGGTAAATGTTCTGGGAAATATGTGGGGCTTGTTCCGCCGAGGCAGTGGATTCAGCCCTTAAACATTGCTGTTGCTCATGGAATCACTTAACTTGCTCCTCTGCTATGCACTTTGCCTGGTTGGAGGTCACTGCTCAGAAAACGATTATTTGAAGTGGATTTTTTTGTTGTTGAAGAAATTGCTCTCAGCACCGTTTAGGCAGGAACATTTTTTTTTTTTTTTGTATACCTTGGTCGAGGCTCGTATGAGAGCTAACGCACAACTCACAGCAAGGAGGCATGAGACGAGGGGCGGGAGTGGAAGGGATAAAACAGTGGGGAACAGACACATTAGGTGAACTGTGGAAGGGAGAGGGATGGGGATGGGACGGGGAACATGGCGAAGAGAAGATGGACATTTCAGGGACTTTCAGGAAGGAAAGCAGGAGAAATGAAGGAAGTGGGCTTGGGTGGATTATCGGGGGTAGAAAAGATCGAGGATTTGGATGGGGGATGATAAGAGGTGGTGGTGAACAGCTGTTTTGAAAGCCTGGAGGGAAGAATGGGAAAGAATAGAGTGAGGAAGTTTATTCCAAAGGCGGGAAAAAAGAGGAATGAAAGAGTGAAGATGAGCAGCGATTCGTGATTTTGGTAGTTTTACCAGAAGGGGGTTGTTGGCGGACCTTGAGCGCCCTGTGGAATGTGGTGGGGACAAATCGCAGAGAGAGCAGGGGGGCAAGGCTGGAGAGGAGTCGGTAGAAGACAGAAAGACCACCGACCAACCTGCGGTGATTGAGTGAGAGGCCCAAAGACTCAGCTTCATTGCGGGAGATGCCGATGATCTTAAATGCCCTGGTTTCGACAGCGTGAAGCCGAGAAAGGTGGGAGGCAGGAGCACCAGCCCAGAGGGGAGAGCAGTACTCCATCAGGCTACGGACAAAAGCTTTGTAAGTGGTCAGGAGCTCAAGAGGGCCGAGGAAGGACTTAGCACGATGGAGGATTCCCAGTCGGCGACTGGCTTTTGAGGCGAGGTTGGAAATGTGACTTTCCCAGGAAAGGTCATGGCAGATAGTGAGACCTAGAAGCTTGAAAGAAAAGACTTCTTCCAGAGGATTGTTGAGAAAGTGGATGGGGGGGTTTTGTAAACGGTCCTTTCGAAGAGACATAGTGAGAGTGTGAGATTTGTCTGGATTGAAAGACATGTTTCACGTGTTGGACCAGTTTGTGATTTTATCCAGATCTGCAGTGAGCGAAGAAGCTGCTGCTTGCCGGTCTGAGGGATGACAGATGGTACGGCAGAGTCGTCGGCAAAGAGAAATAGAGGATTTTCCAGAGAGTCGGAGAGATGATTGATGAAAACCAGAAAAAGAACAGGGCCCAGAACGCTACCTTGAGGAACTCCAGCCTGCACAGGAAGAGGGGATGAAAGAACTCCATTTAGGGCCACACGTTGACTGCGACAGGAGAGGAAGTCTGCGAGCCATGAGTGGAGATGGCCTTGAATACCATGGGAAGAGAGTTTGGTGAGTAGGGCAGGGTGCCAGACTGTGTCAAAAGCACGTGATATGTCCAGGGATACGGCTCGGATTTCTTGTCTGGCATTGAGTACCTCCATCCATTGATGAGAGAGCAGAAGCAGCATATCCAGGGTAGAGTGACCTGGTCTGAAACCAAATTGATGATTGGAAATCAAGCCATTGGAGAAGAGGAAGGATTTCATATCTGAAGCGATGATGGATTCCATCACCTTGCTGATGATTGGGAGAAGGCTGATTGGTCTGTAGTTATAGGGATCTGTTTTTGCACCTTTTTTATGCAGGGCAGTGATGTTAGCAGATTTCCAAGCAGATGGCAGATGACCTTGGGCAAATGAGAGGGTGAATAGAACAGAGAGAGGGTGAGCAAGAGCAGAAGAGCAGGCTTTGAGGACACGTGGGCTGATGCCGTCTGGACCGGTTGCAGAATCTGACTCGAGGTTTGAAAGCAAGCTCTCCACCTTGTCAGAAGAAAAGGATACAGAGTCCAGGGACAGTTGGGTGCGACTGGGTAAAGTGGGTAGAGATAGTGATGGGTTTAGGACACAAGATTTAGCTGCAAACACCGAGTTTAGACATTCAGCTTTATCACGTGTGGAATCAGCAGTGCGGCCATTTGAGGTAAGGGAGGGGATGGAGGGGGAACATACACCAGAAACAGATTTGATTAAACGCCACCAGGATTTTGAGGAGGGAGAGAGAGGTTTGAGAGTTCAGACTTGAGATGAGAAAGATGTTGTTTTCTGGCTCTCCTGAGGGTAGATACACACTTGTTCCGAGCTTTGTGGACATGTGGACATATTTGCTACATATCCAGTTTATTGAGTTTTCTGTATCTTCTATTTTAATTTACTTGCTTAGTTCAACTTTCCTTTCCTTTATGAATAGGCCAATTTATATCGCCTTCCTCAAATTGTGAAAAACAAGTAAAAAAAAAAAAAAAAAAGACATAAAATGTCCGACGCGCGTTGTTTTCGTAATTTTGCTGGACAGAGTTAAAGGGCTAGCTCATATTTATGTACAACTAAATTGGCCGCCAGTCTACTCGTCCGTCATCTTTGATCAGTTCGCAAAATAAAGTGAGATGTACATGTACGGCATCATGTACTGTGCTTGTGTCACGTTTGAATATAATTGGACCATGCATGCCTGATAAATAGTTGGGGACACATTCAAGTTACAAAATGGCCACCAGTCGGCCATCTTGGATCTGATCTCAAAGAAAAAACAGACGTTCATCTGTAAGCCATCATTCATTATCTGTGTGCCAAGTTTGAACAACGGAGGTAAATGCATGTCTGAGAAATGGTTGAGGACGTGTTCAACATCGGGGTTTTTTACAACTAAAATGGCCGCCAGTCGGCCATCTTGGAGATGATCTCGAAAAACAATGACGTGCATGTGTAAGCCATCATTCCTTATCTGTATGCCAAGTTTGAACAATACCGGTAAATGCAAGTCTGAGAAATGGTTGAGGACGTGTTTGATTCCGGATTTTTTTTTTCAACTAAAATGGCCCCCAGTCTACCAGTCGGCCATCTTTGATCAGATCGCAAAATATAGTGAGGTGCTCATGTGTGCCATCATGTACTGTGCTTTTGCCAAGTTTGAACAAAATTTGGACCATGCATGTGCGCGAAATAGTTGGGGACACATTTAAGTAACAAAATGGCCACCAGTCGGCCACATTGGATGTGATCTCGAATATAAATGATGTGCTCATGTGAGCCATCATTTGTTTTCTGTGTGCCAAGTTTGAACAAGATTAGTAAACGCGTGTCTGGGAAATGGTTGAGGACGTGTACGACACTGGGGGGTTTTTTTACATCTAAAATTACAACGAGTGCATGCCCATACGTGCGTGGCCGTACGTGCAAAAATAAATAAATAAAAAAATTTCAAACCGCGTGCCAGAAACAACAACCACACAGGCCGTTCCTTCGCTCTCGCGTGCCCGTATGTGCGTGGCCGTACATGTGTGGCCGTACGTGCAAAAATAAAAACTTTCAAACAACCACACAGGCCGTTCCTTCGCTCTCGTAAATGACGACTGGATTGGGGCATTGAGTTTATGTATAAATGCCCATAAGAAATCGAGAAATTATTAGAATACAGTAAGTCATCACTATCCGGAAGTCCGTACGTTGTAACCCGTAATGGGGAACAGGCTGGGTGCAAAACGCCAAGCAACGTGTCCTGTCATTGGTAACTAAGCATCTCTTCCCCAATGGCCACGCCTACACAGCAACGTGTCCTGTCATTGGTAACTAAATGGCGCCCTTTCCCCATCGGCCACGCCTACACAGCAACGTGTCCTGTCATTGGTTGGTAAATAAATGGCCATAACTTGGGAAGCACTTGTCCGATTAATATCAAACCTTGAAAAGGCACATACTCAGGTTCACAGCAATATACCTGGCAAGTTTCAATTAGATCGGACCAGTGGTTGTCGAGAAACGGCGGTCACACACACGCACGCACACACACACACACACACACACAGACACAGACACACACACAGACACACACACAGAGATTGCTGGAATTCTAGATAGATGATTGCATCGCCAAACAAAATGATGTGAGTATGTATACCATCATGTGTTGTCTTTTTGCCAAGTACAAATAAAATCAGTCCAGACTTGTCCGAGATATGGTTACGGACACAAATATTGAGACCAAATCCACAAGCCCCCATTTTGGACTAAGTCCAACGGGGGCTAATAAATGTCATGTTCAGGGCTAATTGACATCAGCCACTGAATGGATGGACTGGAAATGGCTTCGCTCCCTTGGACATGTCATGTCCCAAACAAATATAACAAGGGAAGATTGATCCGATGGAGGGTACGATGGTGGGATGAGAGGAGGAAGAAAAGAGATTCAATGAATAAATAATTATATACATAAGAATAAAATCTAAGAAAGCTAAAGTTCCTCGCATTGGATTCAAGCACAGATGGGGAGGGAAATGAGAAACCGGGTGAGGTCTTAGCTCTCCTGGTAAAGACGTCAAAGCAGTCATTGAAGCGGGCAAAGCAGTCACGACCGAGCCAAAATGGGTGAGCAGGCGATGAAGGGTGGGATGACGAAACGTGTGAAGTAGGACGAACAGGCACATGAAGCAGGAGCACGAGCAGGCCAACCGTTCCTCTTAGGCAATCAAAACTGTCCTCCCTCTCTGGCACGATTCCAACTCCCCTCGTCAATCGCCAACTTCCTCTCCCAGTGCACTCAACCCCCCACCCCCTCGCAAGGCGACCCAAAAACTCCGCCATCACGATATCTTCACCTTAAACCCCGATTAGTTATTACAACACAGACCATACGACTCCATACATTTCTAACTGTTCTAAGTTAATATCTACTCCCCCCCCCCTTTACAAACGTAACAATATCATGGTGTAGCTTGCTTCATTTGTAATTCACTGTTGCCTCCATCATGTGATCCCATAATTGAACTCTGCATTATTTTCAGATCCTCCTTGGATGTACAGGGTGTCCTCGCTTAACGTTGTCCCAGTTAACATTGTTTTGTTGTAACATCTCCAGTAATTAGATACCAAGGCATCAAAGAACGTCGTGATTATTTACCCATAATCTCGCTATTATGTCATCGGTCAGAGCTTACTTGTTTTATTTTTGGCCAGAGCGAAACACCAGGAGATTGCTTTATTTTACAAAAGAGTGATTCTTCTTTTGTACTTTCATTTTTATTTATTTACAAGACTTTATTACTATATGCAATACAGAATATATGAACAATGAAAAAAAGGTGTGTGAATTTACATAAATGGGGTGAAGGGACCCAACATACCTATTTCTTTTATTTCTCATGAGCAATTATCACCTGTTGCTTCACGGTAGGGAGAAAAAAAGAGAGACAGAGACAGAGACACAGAGGAGTGAGGTTGGATGGGGGAAGGGAAGACAGTGTGACGCGAGAGGAAGGGAAGGCAGACATGTAGTGGAGCATTACTTATGATTCATACCATCTCATCAAAATGATTCTGCACAGAATAACTGTGAAGATGGAAACAAAATAATGTCTGAAATCCATTTTCTACCGGTCATACTATAAATACCACCTGGAGACAAACACCGCCTGGACGCAAGTACCACCCGGAGATAAATCACAATCTGCACATAATCACTGCCTGGACACGTCCAGAGACAGAGACAGAGACACACTTGGCCAATATCCGCAGTTTTTCATTTATCGGCATCAGCAGATTGGAGTCGGTGTGATTACTGTCTTCTGTACGTACTGCGTACAACCCAAAAACCTTGTGTAGCTTTCACCCTTGTTTTGGGGGAATTTCATAAACTAAATTATAAAAACAATGTTGCATTATGGACATTTCAGGGAGATGTACAGAAACATTATTTATATACACTCCCTCCTTCTAAATAAGGGTCGACAGGATTTAATGATTTGGTGCATGTACTCGGATGTCTCCTATCTACATCTTTTGCACTAGATATTTTTGAAGTGCACAAACAAAATGCATAAATTTTGCCTTCACGCCAGCCTTCCACTGGAAGGAAGAGTTTCTTGTTTGCTGAGCTGCAAGCATAAGGAGGGAGAGTATGCTTAAGGGTGGACAGTGCTTGGTAAAACCAGTTCGTCCCTTTCATTCTGCCTTTGCATTGGAGAATCACCAATGGTTTCAACTTTGACTCTGACAGGTATGGACTAAGTTGAGACAGTCTCACATGTACGAATGTATATTTGGGGGGGGAGGGGTGGGGGGAGTGATGAGGTGGGGGCAGGGGTGGAGGTAGCTGAGATGAACGAGAATGGCTGTGCCTGTCCACCATATTCATCATGCCTGAAGTCAGGGAACATTCGCGTTTCACTTTTATCTTCACGTAGTCCCCCACTGCATCAGGGACACAACGGAAATAACAAATGCTCCCGAAGGGCTGAAGTGTGTTCATTCAGGTGCACTATCGAGCATGCTCCTTGAACATGCCCTGCTTATTTCTCATCTCCATAAAACCGAGATTTTCCTTGCCTCTGCAAAGAGAATGATGCAGCGATTTCTGCAAGAAAGTCCCAGGCAAGGACATAGATGCTCGAAGGGAAGTTTTTCTTTATGTGTGTCTTACATGTTACCTTTTCTGTAGAACGTCGAATCATTTACCTCTTTGCAGAGCATGTGTGTCTACTCATGAATCGAAGGTTCAATGATTTCTATGCTTTGTTGAAGAAAAGTGCAAACTTGGTGGGCTTTATATGGAGGTTATGTTTTCACCTCTGTTTGTCTGTGAGCACGGTATCTCAAAAAGTTATGAACGTATTTGGATGAAACTTGGTGGACAGCTTGGGTGTGTGGCGAGGACAAATTGTTTTGAGTTTGGTGAAGATCCAGATCCGGATACTCGAATTTTTAAGACATTCATCACGATTGAGAAATAGGGCCAAAACTATATATATCACACGATATCTCAAAAAGTTGTGGATGGATTTAGACTAAACTTAGTGGACAGGTTGGGGATGTGACAAGGAAGAATTGATTCAATTTTTGGTCAAATTGATTAGATTCTGATTCATTTGATAAATTGGTTCTATTTTGGTGAACATCGGATCTGGATCTGGATACGATAATTTAAAATATATTTTTTTAAAAGTAATGATTCACCATAGAGAGATGACGCCAAAAATGATATATAACACTAATTCAAAAAATACCACCATTCCAGACTGTTTATGACGAAACTTTGTGGATGAGTTGGCTCAGTGACGAGAACAATGCAGGTCTGGCCTATCGGTGGGATACAAAACTTAAACTGTTCAGCCTGGCGGAGGTATGTGCCCTGCCTAGGGCCATTCTAGTTGCCTTTGCCACCAAAGGTGGATGATGTATATGTTTTCACCTCGTCTGTCTGTCTGTCTTTGTTTGTGACTTGGCAAATGTTTTTTTGTTTTTTTGACAAGTATGTTGATCGCTTCCATTTGTCTTTCCGCTCACTTTTAATCGCCTACAGGTCACAATTTTAAACCAATCTTCACAAAACTTCACCAAATGGTAGAGTTAGTGGTCTGACAGAATGCTATTTATTTTTGAGGTCAAAAGGTCATCATAGGCCAGAGGTCAACTTTTTCAAATTTCTAAAATTGTCACTTTTCGTTCGAGTGACTTGAAATTCGAACAGGATTTGCAGATCAGGTCACTGAATTCAAACACTTATTATTTTTGAGGTCAACATAGGCCAATTTTCTAAAATCCTCAATTTTAATCTGATTAATTTGAAGGGCATTTGCATATCCAGTCAATGAATTCAACAACCTCTTATTTTTGTGGTCAATTTAGATGAAAAGATCAACATTGGCCAAAAGGTCAACATCGGCCAAAATTTATAAAATTGTCCATTTTCACCTGATTGACGTGAAATTTCAACAGAATTTTAATCTCGGCTCACTGAATTCAAACACGAATTATTTTTGAGGTCAACATAGGCCAAAGGTCAACAGCTTGGGCAGAATTTCTGAAACCCCCAATTTTCATCCGATTGACTTGAAATTTGAACACGATTTGCACATCAGGTCAATGAATTCAACCACTCATTATTTTTTTAAGGTCAAAAGGTCAACATAGGCCTGATTTCTAAAGTTGAGAGATCGGGCCAAAAACTGAATATATCACTATATCTCAAAAAGTTGTGGACGAGTTCTGACAAAACAAGGCGGATGAGTTGGATTGGTGACAAGAACAAGCAGATTCGATTTTGGTTCAGATCCAGCCCATCAGTGGGATACAAAATGTAAAACTGTTCAACCTGGTGGAGGTATGCGCTCTACCGAGTGCCGTTCCACTTTGTTCTGTTTTGCCAAGTGTCGCTGTATGAGTAATTTTTCATTTGACTGTCTGTTAATTTATTTTGTCCTTGAACAGGATATCTCAAAAAGTTGTAGACGGATTGAGATGAAAATTGGTGGTGAGGTTGGGTGTGTGACGAGGATGAAATGATCTGATGTTGGTGAGGAGCCTAATCCAGATCTGGAGACGAGAATTTTAAAACTGATTCTTCACCATTGATGGAGCCAAAAATGATATACTACGATAGGACATCGTTTTTTAGCTCCATCTAAGTTTTTGGTTCCATCTATCAATCCAAATCTGGATCTGAGATTCACCACCAGAGCAGGATATCTCAAAACGTTATGGACAAAACTTGGTGGACAGGTTGGGTGTGTGACGAGGAAGGATTTATTAAATTTTGGTGAAGATCCAAATCCGAATCCAGGTTTAGATGCGGAAATTTTTTATATTTTTGTCAGATTCTTCACCATTGAGAGATGGGGGCAAAAACGATATAAAGCATGATATTTCAAAAATTTGTGGACGGCTTGAGACAAAAGTAGGTGGATGAGTTAGTTGGGTGATAAGAACAAGCCGATTAGATTTCGGTGAAGATCCGGATGCAGATCCGGCCTATCATTGGGTTACAAAATGTAAACTGTTCAGCCTGGCGGAGGTATGTGCTCTCCCGAGTGCCATTCTAGTTTACATAGTTATGCAACTAAGTTACTCAGCTTTTGCAAATCTGTGTGCATCGTTTTCAAGAAAGTTATTGTTTTACAATCCTGGAATTTTTTTTTCCTGAAGTTTTAAAATGGAATGGTTCGGTCATATGTGAGTGTAATGTTGTCAACATCGATCGTACTTGCTGAGACAAGTTTCCACCACTTTTGAGAGCCTGGGTTATTGAAGACATTTCAATGGATTACTCTTGCACACATTGACTCAGTAATACAAATAGCCTTTGAGTGTGCATTTCTCATGACACTGTCTTGTATTCTGAAAAAAAGTCAATCATGCAGTTTATTTCAACTTTATAGAACCTGCCCTTGTCTGTTTGACTCGGCTTTGCCATCTTCTGTCATGTGTTTGCAAATCGTGTCTGATCTTGGGCATTTATTATTTACCTGTTGTCCAAACCAAATCAGGTGTCTCATCTTCATTGATCAAAATATAATTGAATAAGCTCACATGCATATCCCATAAATGGGAGAACCATACCAAATAAGATAAAACACATTAAACATGGTCAGTATGAAAAACTCCCGAGCACATACTTTAACCAATCTCCCTGCCATTCTTCCCACCGCAATGACCTTAACACACTGGAGAAGGTTTCATTCCAAATCGTACCAGTTTCTTGCTTTTCCAACGGGAAATTCAAATGTAAGGGTGAATTAAAATGTCGTGACTCGGGCTTCACCATGAAGTCTGATTCATGACGCACGTTTATAAATACACCAGCAAGCCCCATGGGCCTGAGGCCCACTTTTTGTTTGCGTTGTTTGTAGCTCTTGTTCTGTTATTTTGAAATTTTAATAACGGGAAACAGGTACAGTGCGGGGTTACAGATGCCACTTGCTCGAAGCCAATCACAGTGCACCGAGCCTTGCACAGACAATCAGCAGCATCTCATGACTTATCACCAAGCCATGTGAAGTCGAGCTCACACTTGCTTTGTCTGGGCATTTATTGATGTGAATAATGAAAATGTTTTTGTTAACATCCAATATGTTTGTTTGTTTGTTTTTTTTCCAATACACGACCTCGGTTATAGGCTATTAATATGGAACACCATTTCAACTTTGTGAGACCACACGTTTTGAAGGAGGTTCAAATATTTCTGTAACAGAGAATTCTCTGGGGAGGGATTTGTACCCATGACCTGCCCCTGGGTATCCCCAGCATGCATTCAAAATTTGGTGGAGATTGGCCTAACGGGTTTTTATTTTTTCTTCTTCTATTATTTCCAGATGTAGACACACTTACATACACAGGATTTCCTCATAAAGGGGATTTGATAACCAGAGTCTGCGATATCAATACCTAACTATACAATTGGCCATTTCATTTTTACACGTCAGGAATGATTCCATCGCATTATTTGGATTTTCGACCCAGTTTTTCTTCTGTTTTCATAATTATTTCCAATATTGTGTTTGCGAATGCGTTTAAAGATGCACTTATATCCTCAAATGAATTGACATCAGATAATTCCAGGGTTTGGAAAGCCTGACAGCTCTCTCACGTTCCTCCAACCAATCGCACACGGTTTTGTCAAAGTGAATGAACGCATTATTATCTTGAGAGCGGATATGAACATTGCATGTATAATTGTAGTCTTGGTCAGCTAATTTCAAGTGAACTATGGTGTGTGTGTGTGTGTGTGTGTGTGTGTGTTGTTGGTTGGTATATCCATAAGTGGGTTTCAGAAGGTGGAACAGAGCCTTCCCAGGTCTTAAAAATATCCACCTCCGTGTGTTCATGTATACCCGTGTGTGTGTGTGTGTGTGTGTGTGTGCACGTACGTGCATGCGTCACTGTCACCACTTACTTGTAGAAACAGGAAATGATCGGAACTAGACACCTCTCATCCACAGATATTTCTTGTACTTCCTAAGTTTCCGTGAGTCGCGTTTACATCCAGGAACACAACAAGGCAGGTTTGAAGAGTGCCCCGGCGAGCAGAAGCGAGTCACCGAAAACACACGCACAGCGCATTCATGAAAGACCCCGTTAGCATTCATACCTCATTTTTGAAAGTCTTGTATTCGGGGCGAGGATGTGGTGGGTACCTGGGTTACGGGGAGGTAGTGAATAGACAGTGAAGGATGAATGGAAAGCAAGGTGCATAGAATTTAAGAGATGGAAGGATAACCGGAATCAGTATTAGGAAGAGAGTGTGGAATGGCACAGGGTGGAGGGGGCGAGGTGGTGAAGAGAAGAAGAATGATATAATTTGAGAAGTAAGGGCAGCTGCAGCGTAGTGTCGGGGATGCAGCATTCATCGTTACTTTTGAGCATTGATCCAGAGGATTGGAGTACAATTGTCTCAGTAAATCGTCGTGGCATGAAATCGGCATGCATGGATTGCTTCAGATGAAACAGAAATTCTGTACCTGTGGAGGAGAGAAAACAAACAAAAAAAAACCACATTAAAACAAAATTATTTATCTCCTGATGTTATTTGCCATTATGTACTTCTTCAATTTTATACCACGGTCGAGTTTCTGTCCTGACAACACATGATGAAACAGCTCTTTATTTACTGAAAGAGGAAACTCTAGCTTGGCATTGAAAAGATTTCAGTGATCCCAATGTACGAGCCAAAAAAAAAAACCCCATTGTTTTGCCAATAACTTCCCACTTCCTGAAGTAACAGATAAAATGTGACACCAGGAGATAAATAATACTGAACAGCAGGTGGCAGGAATGGAGAATTCGGCCAGGGTAGCAGCAAACAATAGCCGACTCATTTTTAAAGGCACCATGAGATACTTAGCATCCTCTAGTCGTCTTCTTCTTTCGTATGCAGCACAAGGCTGTGGGGTAGCATCATTGGCTGAGGGCACGGCTCTGCTGCTGATTCAATGCCCTCTGTATTTTAGGGTCGGAATTTAGAATTTTGCCATGTTGCCGGCGATAGCCTCGCCTCCTCTTCGCAAAAGGACACTGTGGGATTTTTTTTTTTTAACGTCCATCGAGTAATGCCAGCAGACGGCACGGCTGTTTAACGTCCATCCAAGGGACGGCACACAAAATGCTGAATCGCCCTGACTCTGAAATACTGGGATGACAGTTTATTGCCCCGTCAGGATTCAAACACAGGCTGGACTGCTTCGAGGTGAATGTGTGTACCTCCAAAACGCCTTGCTGCTCTACAAGAAACCCTCTTGCCACAATACCGGCAAGGCATTTTGTGGTGATATCTAATCATATATGCCTGGTGTTGGCTTAATGGTTAGGGTGGGGGGCTTTGGATCCTCGGGTCCTGAGTTCAAGTCCCGCTCAGCTGTTGAATCAATACCAGGTGAGGTTAACTCGGCCTGTCATCCTTCTGAGGTCGGCAAATTGAGTGCCAGCATGCTGGTATCCTGTGGCGGAGTGGCGACCCGTCTAGGATTGTGCCCAATAGCCAAGGAGACTGCTTAAGCAGCACCAACATTTTGCACAGGGTATGGTCCCAATATTCTCCTCCTAATCATATTCATGAAGTTTCGTCGTACTCCTTATGTAGGGATGGCACGGAGGGAAAAAAATGGCTGGCGTGTATAAAATGTGCATAAAATGATACTTGCAGAAGCTCCAATACTCCCTACAGAGTGTTGCCATAATCCTTTCATAAGCCTTTAAAAGCCATACCTTTTATTCTCGAGCATTTTTAGAACTAACAAGACCGATAAAGAGGCCAAAATACTGCACATCGCTAAAGTACCAAATCAAGAGATCGCAAAATCATCGACTTGTGAAGAATGGGAATGCTGGTGGACAAAACCTCTCTCTCAAGTTTGGCAGACAGCCGAGCACAATAATGGCTGAAGCGTTTGCAATGATTTTAACGGGAGGAAGCGACGTTGTCTCTTGGGTATTGCACCCACACCATAACAACAAAAAAAAATTTGTATGAAATAAAAAAAACATTACAAGCACAATGCACCACAAGCTGTTGAATGCCATGTAGGCATGAGCAAATGAGAAACTCTGGTGTCGTATTGTGGTGTCGTTCATACCTTGACACCATAGCAAAGACGATGCGTAAAAGGATTGTTGTGTCATTCCTTTCTTGTCATTCCTTCGTACCACGTTTGTTTTTGGTTTTTAGCTCGCCTGTTCGAAGAACAGAGAGCTATAGCGATACCCTCGGCGTGAGCGTGCGCGTCAGCGTCAGCGTGAAAATGTTAAAGTTTTTGGTGCAAGTTATTTAGAAGCTTGCCATTCATTTAATATGTGTACTAGGATGCTGATATTTGGCATGGAGGTTCCTTTGGAGTATATTATTGATGTAGTGAAGTTGAAATTAACAAATGATTGAATTTTTTTTTTTTTTATTTCAACCTAAGATGGTGTCAAAGCCACCCAATGCTCGCCTGTTTATACTAGACGCTTGCCATTCATTTAATATGTGTACTAGTTTACTGATTACAATATACAAATACATATATTGCTTTAAAATTATTTGGATCAGACTTCACTGCAATGCTTTATAAAAAATATTATTAGACTGGTCTTTTAAAAACGATAAATGTATAAACAGGCGAGCATTGTGTGGCTTTGACACCAACTCTGGTTTTTATTCCATCCCGACTTAAAACATAAAATATAAAAAAATTCCCACTTAATTGTACAATTAGTAAAACCACCCTGATAGAACATTCCAAGTGAGCAACATCTTCTGGCCTCGTGTGTACCACACAGTCCTGACATGGACGCCAATTACACATCTGGGACATGGATCGGAAGCAGTGGAAAAGCCAAATTCTGCCAAATAATGTACAAGAGCTGCAACAAAATCTGCTCTACATTTGGTAAAATCTCGTACATCACAGGCAATCATACAGAATATGATTGATTTTATGCCTTAACAGGTTCAGGCACAGTATGTCAAAGGACAATGTGTGTGACCAAATCCTAATAGATTTTTTTTTGACAGAAATAGCGATTGGGAGTAATGGGTGTGAAATAGATTCGTTATGTCATGAATATATGTTTAGCTTTACAGTAACTGTGTGGTTTCTGTGTAAAATGACCAGGCGTGTGTTCAAGAGCTCATAAACGTGACCGCTCCTCTCAATAATCTGTCGGAGAGCCTCACACCCACAGTCCCCTTTCATGAACCCTCGAAATCGTTCCCTTCATTATGTCTATGTGTTGCTTTTACAAATCGTTTTGCCAGCTCCGCAAGCCACCGAATCCCAACCCCGCCCCCCCCCCCTCTCCAAGGAAGGTGCAAAGCAAGAACCTGCGACAACGTGGAAGGTAGAAGTCGCACCGAGACTACGGTCTCAAGTATTCATAGCCTTGGGAACTGCTCGTAGCGAGGGGAAGCTGAGCAGTGAGCCAATAGGTGTGCAGTGCTGCATGGTCGTGGGGTTATAAAACGCTTTGGGGATGGGGGACAATTCAATTTTCAATTTGGAGCCAAACAGTCAGAGTTGAGTCGTGGGTCCAGGAGCGAGCGAGTTGAGAATCTGGTCGAACCGAGAGCTGCACGAGACAGTTGGTTCATCGACTCCACATTGAGGGCAGTTCTGGTCCCACAGCCCGAGCCAAACCATGGAGACATGAGAGACTACATTTAGAGTGTCGGGCAAGGAGAAGCTCGTGTTGCATTGGCCAGTTGCTACAAGCCAGACGCACGTAGGTCCAACTCTCACTCACTCACTCACTGGTACCATCATGCCAGACACCGACACCCCACACAATCATTGTGTGTGGACAAGATTTTTCAGTCTGTCTTACTTTTTGTGTTTTGAGTACTTAAGTTACCACTTTAAGCCATCACAGTTCCATTTGTGCTTGGGGATTTATATTCAACAAATAACTATCACTGTGTTGCTTCTTTGTCCTTCCCACCCGTTTTGTTCATATTAAACCACGTTTCCTCACCATTGGAATGTCGTCTGATGTGCGGTTTGTATTTACGACATTATGACCCTGGCATGGGTCAAAACTTGCAGCCTTTGGAAATTGGCACCAAATCCTCATTAGGTTTAAAACCGTAGCAGTTCATCCTGGTTCATTGCTCAGCCCGCATACTTTCAGACAAACGAACTGTCTGTAGGCGACAGATCTCGTTAGAGTTTCTGTACGTCGGAAACTGAAGTACCGTAATGATCTGTTCTACTTTACTGGCAACTGGAATACCATATCTGAGGATCATCCATCGCTATATTTGTGACTGTCCTTGTGGAAGGTTTGACCACGTCTCTACCCACTGTTCACCAAAACAATATTTGATAGTTTTGGTAACACAGATTGTTAAAATTGATTTATTTTAACAATCTGGGGTGTTCGTTGTATTCTGGCAGGGCACGATGATTTGTGTATCGCCTTTGGAGCTGTCTAAACTGGGTTCAAATCTCGAACCAGCTGTATAATTCTTGTCCCGGTGTTTCACATGCAGCGTGATGCATCATTGTGTGCCTCGTCTATCAGAATGTCGAGCATTGGTTATTGGTGGAGGTTAAAGATCCCACGGTCTTCCACAAAGAGTAGGCAGGTTATTGCCTGTACCCTGAACAAATTACATTAAATTCCTGCACCGTCATTTGATGTCAAACTTGTTCAGCCAGTTCATGAACCACTGGGGCCAAATACTTTCCCCGTTTGACCCCTCAATAACATGGGAATATTTGGGGAAGGATGTAAAAAGTAAAAAAAAAAAAATACTATGTCAAGGCTCATTTAAGAGCTAACACAAAGAACACAACAAGGGGAGTGGGAGACTAGGAGGACGGGAGTGGGGAATGGACACATGAGGAGATCTGTGGAAGGGAGAGGGGTGGGGTGGGTTACACGGGGTAAACCAGGTGGACACTACAAGGACTTTCAGGAAGGAAAGCAAAGAATATGAAGGAGGTGGGTTTGGAGTGGATTAACGGGGGTAGAAAAGATCATGGTTTTGGATGGGGGAAGATAACAGATGGTGGTGAACTGCTGTTTTCAAAACCTAGAGGGAAGAGTGGGATCGAAGAGAATGTGGGAGTTTGTTCCAAAAAGCGGGGAAAAAGAGGAATGAAGGTGAGCAGTGATTCTTGATTTTGTTAGTTTAACAAGAAGAGCGTTGCTGGTGCACCTTGAGCCCCCTGCGGAAATATGGGTGGAACAGATAGCAGACAGATCAAGGGGGGGGGGAGGCTGGAAAGGATACTTCAGAAGAAAAACCACCGACCTGCCTGCAATGACAGAGTGAGAGATCCAAAGACTCAGCCTCATCGTGGGATATACCAATGATCTTAAATGCCTTGGTTTCCACAGCGTGAAGCCAAGAAAGGAGAGAGGCGACAGCACCAGCCCAGAGGGGAGAGCAGTACATCAGGCTGCGGATGAAAGCTTTGTCCATAGTTAGGAGCTTAAGGCCCGGTCACACCTTGACGTTTTAGCCAGCGATGGCAACGTATTAAAATGTATGTAAAACGCTGGCTGACGTTGAACTTTTGATGTTTTTTTTTAAAGATTCGGACGTATTCATAATGAGTTGGTCGTATGCATAACATATTAGTAATGGACACAGAACGTTTCGTTGTGTTATAGATAACTTATACCAACGAATGCTGAACCTGTTGTCGGCCTACACAACCGATGCCCAACGATAGTCTAAGTTAGGCATAGCGCGTTGCACGCATCGCCGACGATGTCGTGACGTAGCCTATTAAAAGGCTGACGCACAACGATTCGAATCATAACTGCCGTAGAAATGGAAGTGTCAACATCGCGGTCACACCTTGGCGATCTTGCCAGCGTATGCCGACCTTAGAAAAATGTGTCTAAAACGTTGGGTACGTCAAATACGGTATGGGTAAGTTTGGTATACGTGAGTACAACGCTAAAGTACGCTATCATACGTCGTAGTAAGTAAAGTACATCAAGAAATTTTAAACATGTTCAAAATTTTACGACGTACTCGGCGTATGACACACGTTCCGCATGCGATGGGGATAAGTTGTACACACGATATGTGGACGCTTACACACGTCCACAAAGGCTACTTATAAGCTACTCATAAGTCGAAACACGTCGCGGTAATGTCTTTTTTACGCGAAACTTATTTCTAACTTATGTTTGACGTGCTTTGAACCAATTCTTTACGTAGTCCCAACACACATCGACGTATGTCGACGTATTCCAATGACGTCTTCCGGTCGACAAAAATAAAAAAATTAACGTGTTTCTAGCTTACAACTGCCATATAAAGACGTGTTCCCAGCGGTTTTGGGAATTGGTATATAAAAGGGGAACCCAACAGTGTTTTCGAGTCCTTTTTGAGTCGATGTCCATGTCAGCAGTAACAGTATCAGTATTAGTATTAGTATTAGTAGTAGTTTGTTCATGTTGGCAGTAGTAGGTGGGTGTGAGGGGGAGGGTGTGGGTTATGATGGATCGTCCTTGCGTCCGCGTGTCCACGGGTAGGTTCATAGGCTGCCACTCAACGATTTAAATGGCTGCATCTCCACGATTGAAAGTAGATGCTTGCGCTCAGCAATTGGATTTTTTTTACACTCAACGACTTTTAAACGGTACCACTCAGCTATTTTCATTGTTTACAATGAACGATTTAAATTGCTGTCACTCGCCCTTGTTTTTTGACGCTGGGGTTTGGAAATTTGAAGCGTTTCTTCTGAACGTGTTAAAACGCTCAAACTCGACTATTTTAAATAGACGCTGCGGATGGACAATTGGAATCATAGCCAAGCTAGACATCGAAGTGTGAACATCCTCGTCATGCCGAAGAAAAGTTTGAAGAATGCTGCAAATAAGTGTCCTGGCCGTGGCCGTGGACGCTGACGCAAGGACGATCCATTATACCGACGTCTTTCAGCCTATGAGTAACTTAAAAGTAACGTCTGTCGATGTGTGGCAACGATCGCGTAACGTGCCAACAACACGTTAATCATAGGTTAGAAATAAGTTTCGGGTACGCTAAACATTACCTCGGCGTGTCTCAACTTATGATTAACTTACAAGTAGCATGTGTTGACATCTGTCAACGATCGCAGACCGTGCCTTCAACTTGTGGCCAGCGTAGCGGAACGTGTGAGTCATACGCCGGCATACGTCGTGAAATTTCAAGCATGAAAAAATTTGAGGACAACCGAAAAGTACAACGTTTAAAGCCAGCGTACAACGACGTATGGCAGTGTTTTTCAGCGTGCTCTCAATGTTATCAAAACTTACCCATAACGTATTCAACGTGTGCCAGCGTTTTAGAAAAAAAAATTCAAAAATCGGCATACGTTGGCTAAAACGTCAAGGTGTGACCGGGCCTTTAGGTGTTGCAAGGAAGGATTTTGCACAACGGAGGATGCCCAATCGATGACTGGCTTTGGAGGTCAGCTTGGGATGTGGCTTTCCCTGGAAAGATCATGGCAGATAGTGAGGCCCAAAAGTTTGAATGAAAGAACTTCTTCAAGAGGATTGTTGAGAAAGTTGATGGTGGATTGGGGGGGGGCATATGCTCCTTTTGGAGAGTCAAAGTGAGAGTGTGAGATTTGTCAGGATTGAAAGACATGTTCCACGTGTTGAACCAGCTTGTGATTTTTATCCTGATCAGCAAAGAGTGACGAGGAAGCTGCTTGCTGATCTGAGGGATGACAGATGGTACGGCAGAGGGTGGAGTCCTCAGAAAGGCGATAAAGAGGATTTTCCATAGAGTTGGAGAGATCATTGATGAAAAGCAGAAAAAGCACAGGGCCCAGAACACTGCCTTGAGGAACTCCAGCCTTGACAGAAAGAGGGGATGAGAGAATTCCATGAAGGGCCACATGTTGACTGTGCCAGGAGAGGAAGTCTGTGAACAAGAGTGGAGATGGCCTCGGATACCATATGGAGAGAGTTTGGTGAGCAGGGCAGGGTGCCAGACTGTATTGAAGGCTCGCGATATGTCTTGGGATATGGTTCTGATCTCATGTCTGGCATTGAGGACCTCCATCCATTTTTGGGAAAGCATGAGCAGCAAGTCCAGGGTAGAGTGACCTGGTCTGAATCCAACTTGTTGATTGGAAATCAAGCCATTGGAGAAGAGGAAGGATTTAATGTCTGAAGCGATCATGGATTCCATAACCTTGCTGATGATTGGGAGAAGGCTGATTGGTCTGTTGCTGCAGGGATCTGTTTTTGCACCTTTTTTATGCAGGGTGGTAATGTTTGCTGATTTCCAAGCAGAAGGCAGATGACCTTGAGCAAATGAGAGGATGAGCAAGAGCAGCAGAGCAGGTTTTTAGGATACGTGAGCTGACGCTGTCTGGACCGGTTGCAGAATCTGAGTTGAGGTTTGACAGCAAGCTCTCCACCTTGTCAGAAGAAAATGACACACCTGGGACAGCTGAGTACGACTGGGTGAGGTGGGTACAGACAGTGATGGGTTTCAGACACAAGATTTAAAAGCAAAAAGCATAGTAGTAATAGATGTTTATTTTTTCTTGCATATTCAGGTGGACATTTGCAACACTCCAAGGACCGAGCTCTTATAATTGCGAGCTTGTTCAGCTGAATGGGTCAAGCTGATACTCGTGCTCTTAATCACCCAAATCGTTTGATTTTGAGCCAATTTGCACTTGGGAAGCGAATTAATAAAACCACCTTGATGAAAAATGAATAATTTAATCCTTTATGTAAATGCAAAGGAACACAGGAATAAATAACAATTTATATTAACTGACAACCTCCATGGGCGAGCTGGTGAAACTAAACAAGCAAGGGAAGGAAGGATCATGAAAATCAGGCTTGAAATGAAAATGCTGGAAGCAGCAGGATGTAATGGGGTGGAGTCGAGAAGAGCAAATCGTGGGAATGCTGATGGACAAAATGTCAAGGCTGTTTGCAGAGCAACTATCACAGAGATCAGAGTTTATCACAGGTGGAAGTGCCCTGAAAGCATCTGTAGCGTACAAGACTGCCATTGTGCTTGGGGGGGGGGGAGGGGGGAAGAGATGCCCCAGGTGTCAGAAGCATATCTGTAGTATGTAAAAGGGTGCAGTGGAAATGCAGGAAAGCACCAGCTGCAGAAATAGCACACAATGTAGCAGTTTGTGGTTTGAAAATGTGCTGAGGGTGTTGGCAGCATGTAAAATGGTGCAATCGAAATGCAGACGCTTGAAGAGAGAAGGAAATGCCGCCAAACCAAAACCATCATCACTCTCTTCGTCTTCGAGTCCCATGCGTATGCTTTGCTTTGTTCCATGGCTGTGATATGAACCACTGGAAGCAACTTCTCCTCCCCCCACCCCCTCCTCGATTTGATTACTCTATATTGAATCCCCATGCAACGACGAAACTGTCAACTTACACCGGTGCCGACTTTAAATCCTCACTCTCCACCCATAATTCCTTTTTTGAAATTCGTCAACTGGAGAGAGAGAGAGAGAGAGAGAGAGAGAGAGAGAGAGAGAGAGAGAGAGAGAGAGAGAGAGAGAGAGAGAGAGAGAGAGAGAGAGATAGATATAGATATAGATATAGATATAGATATAGATATAGATATAGATAGAGATAGAGATAGAGATAGAGATAGAGATAGAGATAGAGATAGAGATAGAGATAGAGATAGAGATAGAGATAGAGATAGAGATAGAGATTTTTTTTTTCCACAACGTTGAAGCTTGAACCAAAAACGGTGATGAAATGCTGCTTCCAGAGGCAGTCACCCGAGCGAAGGAGGCAGAGAGGGTTTCCACGAGTTTATCCATGAAAAACAATCTTCAAGTGCACAGCAAGTTCATTTGAAAACACCATTGAGTTTCTTGATCCTCATTCACATTCAGATTGTTGGACTTCTTCAGGAGTAGAATTTGTGGCAGAAAGTGGGAGAGAGACACAGACACAGACACAGACACAGACACAGACACAGACACAGACACAGACACAGACACGCAAAGAGAGAGAGGCAAAGAGAGACACAGACTTTGACTTTTGGAGTCCTTTTATTACAAAAGTCTAAAATATATGTTGGTACAAATTACAAGTCAGAAGACACCGAGAAAACGAACAAGAGAAAGGATTAAAAAAAATACACCCGTGCGGGAGTGACGGTCATCTCTGTGAGAAACAAGCATGAGTTCCTGTTACTAGGGTGTAGTGTTCTCGGGTCAGGAGGGATTTTTGGCCAACTTTGAAGTCACGTGACGCGAAAACGAAAGCGAATATCGAAAATCCGGCCTGACCAAATCGAGATATTGTCCCATAGATTCATATGCCACAATCAAATTCAAGATAACTTAAGAAATATAGGAGGAGATAGATTTTGAAAATCATCATTTTGCAACTACATGAAGCAGTTTTCGCAAAATTCAAAGTCACGTCACGTGTACGTATTCGAAGATATCGGTATTCTTTCGAATGGACATGAAAGACAAGATCAGCTGCTATGCAATGACACCATGCCCAGTAGAGAATATATAGCCTCTTGAAGGTAGGGCAGTTTTTGCAAACTTTGAAGTCACGTGACGCGAAAACGAAAGCGAAATTCGAAAATCCGTCCTGAACAAATTTAGATATTGTCCCATACATTCATATGCCACAATCAAATTCAATATCGCTTGAGAAATGTAGGAGGAGATAGATTTTGAAAATCGTCATTTTCGTATTTTTTGCCAACTTTGAAGTCACGTGACATGAAAACGAAAGCGAATATAGAAAATCCAGCCTGACAAAATTTAGATATTGTCCCATAGATTCATATGCTACAATCAAATTCAAGATCGCTTGAGAAATGGCGGAGGAGATAGAATTTGAAAATCGTCATTTTCGCAACTTCAAAGGCCTCGCGACCTTGACCTTGACCTTCGGTGACCTTGAAAGTCATACCATCGTGTACGTCTCATCGACCTCTATCAGGATCACTAATCACCAGATCCCCTGCTTCAACTTCATTGTGAACAGACGGATCAAAGGACATCGACACCCATATTATTAGGTCATGCTCGAAGAGATGACCGAATGAGAGAAAAAAAAAAAACGAAAAAAAAACACCAAACAAAAGTTCATTTGAAATCTAAGAAAAGTAAAGCAGAAAAATATATAGCAATAACTATGAAATCAAAAGAGGTTACATCATTATAGGAATGATCTCAAACAAACAATACCAACACATTTTCATGAACCTCGCAAACACGCTCCAAGCACCATTTTCCCACAAAATCATCAACAATATCCATGGTTTTGGAAAATTTAAATTCAAGTTTTAACCTTGCGGAAACGAATGCATTAAAAAAAGACATTACATTGCATTGTTGAAGTGGTTTACCATTTCTCTTCTCCTTTCTCGATAGATATATAGCAAACTTTGCTGTACCAACAAAAAAAAAACAGAGCAGTTCATACTTTTTGGCATGTTGCCATTCTTTTTTGAACCCAAAAATAAATAAACGAAAATTATACGTGAAATTCATTTTGAGAGAAACAAAATTTAACCAATGAAATAATGGAAAAAGTCTTTCACGATCAATAAAAAAAAAATGAAATAAATCCTCGTTAACAGAGCAAAATGGGCAGCATGCGGATATTGGGGCAAATTTCCTGACATATGTGTTACATGGGATAATCCAGTGGGCAAGGTGCCACTGGAGATCTTCTTCTTTCGGCTCACTCCCGTTAGGGGTCGCCACAGCGGATCAACCGTCTCCATTTCGCTCTATCCTCCACATCTTCCATTGACACTCCAACCACCCGCATGTCCGCCCTCACCGCATCCATGAACCTCTTCTTTGGCCTTCCTCTTCTCCTCCTGCCTGGCGGCTCCATCTTCAACATCCTTCTCCCGATATACTCCGTTTCCCTCCTGTGCACATGTCCAAACCATCTCAATCTCACCTCTCTCACTTTGTCTCCAAACCGTCCTACCTGCGCTGTCCCTCTAATATACTCATTCCTTATCCTGTCCATCCTCGTCACTCCCAATGAGAATCGCAGCATCTTTAACTCTGCCACCTCCAGCTCCGCTTCCTGTCTTTTTGTTAGCGCCACCACCTCCAAACCATACAACATAGATGGTCTCACTACCGTCTTATATACTTTCCCCTTCGCTCTTGCAGCTACCCTTCTGTCACAAATCACTCCTGCAACTCTTCTCCACTCACTCCATCCTGCCTGCACTCTCTTTTTCACTTCTCTCCCACACTCTCCATTACTTTGGACAGTTGATCCCAAGTATTTAAACCAATCCACCTTCCCCACCTCAACTCCTTGCAACTGCACCATACCACCACCCTCCCTCTCATTTACGCACATGTACTCCGTCTTACTCCTACTGACTATCATTCCCCTTCTCTCCAGTGCGTACCTCCACCTCTCGAGGCTCGCCTCAGCCTGCTCCCTACTCTCCCTACAGATCATGATGTCATCCGCGAACATCATAGTTCATGGTGACTCCAGTCTGATCTCGTCCGTCAACCTGTCCATCACCATTGCAAACAGGAAAGGGCTCAGAGTCGATCCTTGGTAGCAAGGTGCCACTGGAGATCTCCTGTTCTTTTGGCGATTGGTTTACAATACATTGATTCCCATACAGGTTCAGAGGGAGGACAGGCAAGGAGTTGCCTCTTCCAACGTGACACTCCATTTAGTGGTGACACGCCGAGAATTATCTTCAAACATGACTTGTACAGGTTCTTGCTGGTGGCAGTATGAAGTTCATTTGTCCCTGTGCTAAC
The DNA here is from genome assembly GCF_056783735.1 of Eptatretus burgeri. Classification (NCBI taxonomy): domain Eukaryota; kingdom Metazoa; phylum Chordata; class Myxini; order Myxiniformes; family Myxinidae; genus Eptatretus; species Eptatretus burgeri. The sequence goes on along the minus strand of NC_140962.1, from coordinate 14,369,913 downwards.
AGGGGCGGAGATCTCTGGGAGAACAGTCAAAGAGTAGCTTTGGGAAATGGGGATCTTCAGGATGAACATGAGCACTCTGAGTCCATAATAGTTGTAACATGATTTTTTTTTGTACAACCTTCCTCATGATTAGTCCAAGTGTCCTCTTGGATGGAATCCCTGTTGAAGTTGAAATTTCCTCCACAGTCTTCCACCCTACACCAGAGTTTGGCCGTAGGTGCCAGACTTTGTTTATGCCTGCGTCATTGAACCGCTGGCACAATTCATGAGTCCTGAATATATTAGGAAAGAGAGGGTTAAAAAATAGCGGCTCAATTTCATACATCCCGAGGGAGTATGCGTCTGCTTTGCGACTCAGAGTCCTTTCCATGCATTGAGAAGGCTCTGATAAAATAGGGGGAAAACTGATGTATCCACATCCTTGAAGTGTGTCAGGAATATTTCGAGACCATAGCCAAAACCGCTCGCCTGTTGCAAAATGTGACAGGCCAAGGGACAGTTTGGCAGGTGTTCAGCATATAGAAGGTGTTGTCCTAACGGAGGACAAGTGAAAAGCCATGATGTGGGACTTCACATGGACTAGGTTGTGACCTCAGTTGGATGAAGTATGGCATATTACATTTGGCCACAGCCAGTGATGGCCTCCCCCCAAAAATCCACCAATTTTGCCTGGATCGTGCCCGGCAGTACTTCTGGTGGTTGCAGGCAATTAAATTTATGCCATATTGCTGCAGCAACCAAGTTATTGGCCACCAAGACACGGCCTTTAAAAGATAGATGTGGCAGGGCTCTTCTCCACCTGTTCAATTTCTTCCTTATTTCTTCAGTCGTGTCTTCCCAGTTCTTTTTCATGAATTGTGTGGAACCCAGGAAAACACCAATATATGCCACACCATCTGTTTTCCATTCCAGTTTTTCCAAGTGGCGGTGGAGGTGTTACGACGGGAAGGCAATTTTTAAGGTATGGCAGCCACAGTGCCTTACTTTTCTTCCAATTAACTTTTCGGGAATAAGCCAGGAAAAAGGTTCTCAAGGATTCTGTGAGTGCAGCGATGTCTTGGTTATTCCTGATGATGACGCAGACATCATCAGCATAAACAGATATCTTCAATGAAGGACTCCTTGGAAAGCAAGTGAGACCAGAGATATTCTCCCTGAGTGTACAAAGTAGTGGTTATATTGCCAACACAAAGAGCAAGCCTGAAACTGGGTAACCCTGCCACACCCCTCTCTGATCCTGTATTGGGGAAATAAATTCATTGTTAACCTTCATTATACTAAATATGTCAGTGTACAATAAAGCTATGAAAGCTCTGAAATTCACCCCAAATCCATATGCTTTGAGGATCCGCCACAAGAAAACATGATCAATACTATCGAAAGCTTTTTCCAAGTCTAAAAAGAATATACCAAAATCATTTCGATCAAAACCAAGCACATATTAGATCACGAACCAAGAAAATATTGTCATAAATGGAACGACCGGGGATGCAGAAAGTATGATTAGGGACGACAAGATTGCCAATGACTTTCTTCAGACGATTTGCCATCGCTTTTGAAAAGAGTTTACAGTCAGTACAAAGCAATGAGACTGGTCTCCAGTTTTCCATCCGTCGGAGATCACCCGACTTTGGGAGGAGACTCACCACTGCTCTCCGGAGACTTAATGGCATTACCCCGGATCGCAAAGATGCATGGATTATGTTCAAGAGTTCCGGTCCTATAAGGTCCCAAAATTCCAGATAAAATTCTGCAGGTATGCCATCAATTCCGGGTGCCTTTCCAGAGTCCATTTCACCCAGGGCTCGTTCTAGTTCTGCGAGGGATAACGGCACCTCCAGCTCCAGATGCTGAGTCTCAGTCAGGGATGGGAGATGGGAGGTAAAGAGGTTCATCTTATGCTCATAGGCATCTTTTTTTGAGAATAGTTCTGAATTGAACTTTCGAATGGTATTTTTTTTACCGCGTCAGAATTTGTGTTTACATTTTCACTGGGGTCCAAAACTGATAAAATAAGCCGGGATGGCTTGGTTTCAGCTTTGAGGTGAAAAAATGATTTACTATGGCTATCCGATACTTTTAGATTTTATTTCTCTGCCTAAAGGCCCTGTGACTCCTTGACGATTTAGCCAGCGTATGCCGACATATGAAAAATTTGTCTAAAACGCTGGCACACGTCGAATACGTTATGGGTAAGTTTCGTATACGTCGTAGTACGCTGGCATATGTTGTAGTACGCTGGCATACGTCGCAATACGCCAAGCTGTCGACAAATTTTAACGTGCTTGAAATTTTTCGACGTATGCCAGCGTATGACTCGCACGTTCTGCATACGCTGGTCATAAGTTGTAGGCATGTTACGCGATCGTTGACACATGTCGACACACGTTACTTGTAAGTTACTCGTAAGTCGAAACACGTCGAGGTAATGGTTAGTGCCAGTGTTCCAGACTCCATGGTTTTTTTTTTCTTTGGCATGACGATGATGTTGACACTTCGATTTATAGTGCGGTTATAATATAATATAATTAATAGGCTGCCGCTCAACGACTTAAATCATAACCGCACTAGAAATCGAAGTGTCAACATCACCATCATGCCGAAGAAAAAAAAAAAACCATGGAGTCTGGAACACTGACAGGTTCCTCCTGTGTGAACCCAATTTTTATATACCAATTCCCCTAAACGCTGCCAATACGCCATTATACGGTAGCTGTAAGTTAGTAACACGTTCAGTAAGTTCTGTGGTCATCCGGAAGACGTCAAATACATCTACATACGTTAATGTGCGTTGGAATTACGTTGCATATAGGTTCAAAGCACGTTACTCATAGGTTCAAAACACCTTACTCATAGGTTAGAATTATGTTTCCGGTACGCTAAACATTACCTCGACGTGTTTCGACTTATGAGTAACTTACAAGTAACGTGTGTCGATGTGTGTCAACTATCGCGTAACGTGCCTACAACTTATGCCAGCGTATGCGGAACGTGTGTGTCATACGCTGGATACGTCGAAAAATTTTCAACATGGTGAAAATTTGTCGACGTACTCAGCGTACTACGACGTATACCAGCCTGCTTCAGCATGCTCTTAACGTATACAAAACTTACCCATAACGTATTCGACGTGTTCCAGCATATTCGGCAAATTTTTCATACGTCGGCATACGCTGGCTAAAACGTCAAGGTGTGACAGCGGCTTGACACTTCGATGTCTAGTGCGGTTATGATTTGAATCGTCGAGCCGCAGCCTTTTAATAGGCTACGCCGCCGCGCTATGCATAAGTTAGACTATCGTTGGGCATAGGTTGTGAACGCCGACAACACGCTCAGCATTCGTTGGTATATTGTGACGTCCACGGGACTTTAACAGTCCCGCCAACGTAGAATGAGCCGAAACGATGGAGGTGGTTTATTTTTTTATAACCCAAAGATGGCGGTTTTAATCGCTCTACCGCAAACGGGACGAGGAAGGTGGCACGAGTCGCTTTTCACTGAGTTAATAATGTTTATTTCTCTAACCAGAAATAATAAGACTTGGCAAGAGGAGGGATCCGGGGCGATTCGACGGGATGGTGGTGTGAGTTCGGGCGTGGGGAAAACACAAACAATTCCAATGGATATACAAATCTCAAACCCTCTAAGGTGCCAGGTACACACACACACACACACACACACACACACACACACACACACACACACACACACACACACACACACACACACACACACACACACACACACACACACACACACACACACACACACAACGTAGCTGGTCCTGGTGGTCAGGCTGGCCCGTGGTGTAGACGCAACAGTCCCTGGATTGGCGTCGGACGAGCTGGCGTTGCGCTCGTCAGGGGCAGGAGACACCGTGGTGCTGTCGACCTCCTGGTGTCGGCGCAAGTCCGCTCACAGCCGCCAGGGAGCCAGTTCTGGTGCCAAGTTGCGAGCAGGAGAGGGAGGCAGGTCCGCCCGCCGTTCGACCCCGTACTCCGAGCCAGCAGAACCCCAGAGCCAACCAAGGTGAGGCACGAGGCACAACAAGGCCACGAGACACGATGAATCCAGGATCGAATCAGCGCAACAAAACAGCACGCTCCCAGCACAACAGCCTCCACCAAAACGGGTTTTCTTTATCGATCTTCTTCCTCCCACCCCTTTTCGCGAACAGAACCTTTTTATCCTCGAGTCCTCGTCACTTCCAATCGAGCCGTTTTATTGGCCCTCCGCCGTCGCCTTCCGCTAATCGTGATCACGGGGCGGAGCCATCCGCAGCACTGTCCTGTGACATCACGGCAAGCCTCCAGGGAATACTAACAGGGTTTACGCAGACACACTTACCCTATCCCGTCTCCCTATCTAATTACGTGACAATTATCATTTCCCCCTCGAAGAAATGGACATTTACTAGACAACTTATCACCACTGAATTGCTACTTATTACATCGAGATCCTGGTAAACTTGAACAGCATGGCATACCTAATTAAACATCCGAATTACCCTTTGAATGCATACCCCCCCTCAGACGTAACAATATGTAATCTATATATTATCGAAACGTTCTGTGTATGTTACTAATACGTTATGCATACGTCCAACTCGTTATGAATACGTCCAAAACTGGAAAAAAAACATCAATAGTTCAGCGTACGCCAGCGTTTTACATACATTTTTATACCTTGCCATACGCTGGTGAAAACTTCAAGGTGTGACAGGGCTTTAACTAATGACCCAGCAGCCTTTTCCTGCAATAACTCTCTGAGCTGACTCCTTTTTTCTTGGAGCAATTTATAATTTGTCTCATTTTCTTGTTTTGCAAGTTTGTTCTCTTGCTTTAGAATTTGGGTTTCTAACTGGGCTAATGCGATTTGGCTTGTATGAGTCTTATATGACTTAAACTGTTGACAAAACAGCCATATATGGGTTTTTAGATTGTCCCACCAGAGATTACTCGAATGGAAATAAGCTTTGTTTCTGCTAACACTATCCAGAGATTGCGAAAAGCTTCTTCTATGATGGAATTGGGGACAGGATAGACCCACAGTGACCATGTGGTGGTCAGAGAAGATGGAGGGGAAAATATTTGATGAGGCTAAAGCATTATTTAAGCATGGAGTGATGTACCAGCGGTCAAGTTAGCTGAGGACACATGACCATTGGAGCATCGACACCATGTGTACTGTTGATCATTTAGGTGCATCAAGCATCATACATCTAGGAAACCGGCGACGGAAAGAAAATGGGAGAACTCACCATGGGCTTCGGGATGTGGTTCTGGTGAGTTTCTGTCCAGTTTGGGCTCAAATGTACAATTAAAATCACCCCCTATGCAGATACACCGATTGATATCAAACGATTTTAAATGGTTTACCACTACCGAAAAGAAAGTTTTTTTTTTTTCGGTCAGATATCTCACTTGGTGCATATATATTAAAAACGATGAATTTTAAGTTATTTATCACCAGTTCCAGGGAAACAAAACGGCCTTCTATCACCTCCTGAAAGAGGCAAGAAAGATTCAGCTGCGAGTCGTGGTTTTAACAAAAAACCAACTCCAGCAGATAGGGAAGACATGTTACTAAAGAAACATTTACCCTTAAAAATGCTGCACCAGTCATGCTCAACCTTATCATGATGTGAGTTTCCTGTAAGAGGATCACATAAACTTGCTTCCTTTTAAATAAATTGTTTACTTGGGTCTGGCGAATGTGGTTAGCACCACCACCATTTATATTAAGTGTTGTGAAAGCTGTTAGGGTTAGGGTTAGGGTTCATCATTTGGTAGTAGTTTTTGTTTGATGCTGAAAATACTCAGCCTTTGCCTTTGCTATAACTTTCTTTAGTCGATGAAACGGATTTTGTTAGATTAAGTTCTTCGGAGTTTTTTAGAACGTGTTTTGCAGTCTGAAGAAAGGGAGCCAGATTGGGAAAGTGATCAATGATCACAACATTCCGTTGTCTGTAAGTTTCATTAAGAAAACGAGAGAACGAGGTGTGGAGGGATTTGAGGCTGATCTGCCATTGGCTGTGACAACACAGTCATGTCCATCTCCTCATCTGATTCGGTTGGATCAGACATTGCTCCACTGGGGTCCGTGTCTATATTCTCAGCTATTTTTGTTTTGGGAGCCATTAATCCAGCATCTGGGGGGTCCCCAGAGTGTTGAGTTTGGGAAACAGCACACTGCCCTCCATCTTTCTCGAAAACATTTAAAATTTTGCTTCCACCCTCCTGTGGCTTCACATTTACATGTTCATTAACTAAATGGGTATAATTATCTTGGGCCACAGTTTGTTGGGTTTCACGTGTTTGGATCGATGGTGTATCATTCATGGATCCATTAACAGTTTTAATTGCATCATCACCCTCATCCTGCGAGTCATGGATGCACATTCTTGAACAGTTTGAGACTCGTTACACTTTTCCGGGGAATCCGTTTCATTAGTTTGTTCAACATTCTGCGAAGGGATTCCAGCAGAAACCTGGATCGTGTTTGTGGTGAAAGTCTCCATATCGAGCACAACCTTTTTAACAGCTCCTGATGAATCATCGGGAGCCCTTTCTTTACTCGTAGCCGATTTCAGTTCTGTATCCTTTACCGCAGTTTGATGAGGAAGAGTGATGTCATTATTAGTTGAAACGCTCTCTTCCTCCACATTAGGAAGGTTACTTGGTGGAGTTACGGTAACCTCTTTCTCATTAGGCACGTTAACTGGTAGAGGATCGGTAACCACCTCCTGACACCCTGCATCCGTGTGACCTGTTTGGCCACATCTGGTACACGAGGCTTTGGGACAAAAGCGTTTTAAATGTCCGAATGCTCCACCCTGGAAACACATTAAGGTAGCGGACGATGCGTAGATTTGATAATTAATATCCTCGAAATTAATTTTAAACGAGATGTTGAGTCCCGTTTCTTCCCCACGGTCTGGTAAGACCATATAAACCTGTCTTCGGAAACTCATTACATGTTTTACACGATCGTTCCGACAACCGAGAGGAATCTTGGACATTCTGGAAACCATGTCCCCATAACGGGAAAACACAGACAGGTTCTTATCATGAGATATGAAAGGTGGAGCATTAGATATTACTACTCTCGTCACGGGGGTTGTCAACGGCGACGCCATGATAAAATGACCGCTTTCCGTGGTTATTCCCTTACGACCTCATGGACGAGTGAAACATCAGAAACAAAAACAATCACTTTCTGACTCATACGAGATGTGGCACGAATATTTTCATCACTGATTATATTCCCTACCGCGAGGATAATATCCTCGATGGAAACTCCTACAGGAGGAACACACACTAACGCATGCCTCCTGATTAATCCCTTGCACGCCTCATTACGAGAGGGTGCATTCGCCATGACGGCAATATTATCACTGCCTTCTTCTCCGGTTCGGACAAGAAGGTACCAAACTGAAATAAGACAAAACTAAAATAAATAACAAAAATGCATCATAAGCAAACAGACTTACAACTACACGGATTCTAATAAAATAACTGCCTGGGGATCACTGTATGTTGGGTACCATTTCCTTAGAGGCATGCAGTTTTGCAGAACTCAACAACAACAACAACAAAAAAAATAAAAATATATATATATATATATGTATATATATTGTTGCGAATTCGCGCCCGCCGGCGTGCGGACGGCCACGTAACACGAATCGCGGCACGTCGCCCACCGGACGGACAATTCAGTCGTGACCCTCTCGGAACAACGCCGGGAGCTAGTCACGGGTGGGCCTTTCGACCGCACCACGATCGTGCCAATCGGCCACCCATGTAGGATAGGGTTGTTCGCCAAACTCGACCTACCTAAGTACCCACGCGGATGGTAAACCGGGCGATCGTACCTCGCCGCAGGTCGACTCCGGACACGAGCCGCTTGGGCGGCCTGTTCCATACTATCGGGATAACTGAGCGGTGTTATCGTCGACCTCGACGGTTCAGATTATTTACCGGCCGTTTTGCACCCACTACGAACCCTTTACTTGAAGCAGGATGGAGAGTCAATTAAAAGGAAGGAGACGAAGCGAAATGGGCACAGTTCAACATGCAAGCACTTTATTTACACACACACAGACAAGCACATATATACAGCCATACCGAATCAAAATGCACATAAAGCAAATGTAAGAAGAAAAGCAGTTAAAACCGACTATACGCGCACACACGGCAACACTTATACAGTTCTACTTCACAGACTGCGCCAACACACATTTACACAAAAGCAAAGGAAAGAAGCCACCCTCACAGACAAGTAGACAGACAGGCCTGCAGGCCAAATGTGCGCGTGACCTGGAGGAGCAGCCAGGTCCGCGAGACCGGGGAGCTCTTACCCGCATCCTCGTGATGCGTTGGCGGGCAAGCCGCAAAATGTGGCCGTGCCGCTGTGCCCCGACTCTGTGCCCCTTGGCGGGTTTCGTTGGTACGACGTTTGGGGTGGGGTGGGAACGGGGCCCCCTTTTGCACTATCTCAGCGCGGGGGAAAGGGGGAATTGTTGATGCCTTGGGGGAGGAGAGTGGCTGGCTGGCTTGGGTCCCGCGGCGAGACGAGCGATCCCCCACACCGCAACCTCGTCGCCGACCGCCGTCCTTCCTGCCTCGGACCCGAGCTCCCAGGCTTGCAGTTCCACCGTGCGCACTCGACTCCACTCCGCCAACGCACGCTCCTTGTCCCCAAGAGCAACCTCTCGACAACACTGTCCAAACAACTCCAAAACCCAACTCTCCTTCAACTCCAGCTCCACACTCTCCTCCAACCTCAACTCAGGCGCCCGAGTCGCCTTCCGCTCGCACGTTTATAGCGCTCAGGAGAAGCCAATATGCAAATTTTAGGATCAGAATGCGATTGGAGGTGGGGCCACGCTGCCCCCCCCCCGGTCAGCCATTGGTCGGGAAAAAATGGGCATGAACCTCTCCTGATCCTAAAATTTGCATATACGGACTTCACATACACACGCTTGGAGGCGGGGCCAAACCGCCCCGCGCTCGCCAATTGGACAGAGGAGAAGTGGGCGTGGAGCGTTTCTGATCCGAATTTCCCCTCGGAAAGGCCGCTATTCGGGCTCGCGGCTCAGTGCGTTCGGCACCAATCGCCGAACGGGCCCGAGACAGCCCGACGTTCAGTGTTCACAGGTGGTGCAGTTGTTGGTTGTGAAGGAGAGAGGCGAAGGTGGTGGAGGGTTTTCCGTGGTGGTTTGATGGTTATGGTGTCGTTTGGGAACGGCGGTGAAGCGATGTTTGCGGGATGGAGTTGTGAAGGTAAGGGTCGTGGCTGTTTGCATTGTTGGCGGCTTAATGGTCGAAAATAACAATAGAGAAAGAAAAAATGGCTAACTCAAAGCGTCGCAGCCCGGATGATTCACATAAATTCCCTCTATACAACAGGTTTGGGCTAACTACACATATACCTATGAAGATATCTCACCTGAGGGTCCTTTATGGTGTAATGCGAATTTCCACAGCCGTAACTATATATATATATATATATATATATATATATATATATATATATATATATATATATATATATATATATATATATATATATATATATTTGTATAATATTGGGGTGGTTGGGATTACACATTTTTAAAGAAGGCGCTTCCAACCAAAAGTAAAAACTAGATCAATTTTGTGAATTTAAGCAATAAGCAAGAGCAGACCCAGTCTCAGGCAACATTTCTCCAGCTTCACAGCCAGCTTCCTCAGGCCAATAGATCCCGAGCCTCAGCTCGTATCCAGTTTTTATGTTGCTATTTCGATTTTATTAATGTGTATAAATAGCATATCATGGCGTATCTTGGGGGAAACCTTTCAGAAGTAGAAATATTATATACCCCAAACTCTCCCCCCCCCAACCCCAACTTTCTTCTCCACCTTACAACTTTCTCCCCACCCCCCAAACCCCCAATGTCACGTGTCTGATCAAAGAGGGGTTGTATCAAAGTGGGATGGCTTTGGACCCGGTCATAAATGTCTGCAGTTATAAGGTGGCACGTCTCATTGTAATTGTTATTTTGGCTCGTAGGATAGCCTCAAGGTGTGGCAGTCACTTTTGAGCTGTCCAGCTTGGTTTGATTCTCGACCCAGCTATGAACTGTGACCCTGAAGTCATGACGAAGTACGAATGACAATGTGTGCACCGTCAATGGAAGGATATTGAGCCAGAAGATAACGTTATTATTGGCACCCATTAATAAATTCCAAATTCCTACCCTGACATACTTTCGTATGCAGCACTTGGCTGCAGATAGCATAATTTGCTGTGGGTTCAGCTGTGCTGCTTGTGTTGAGCTGCTGGTGCAGCGATCCCTGGAGTTTAAAGTAAGAATTTAGAGCTTGTTCAGGGTGCCGGCAAAAGCTCATCTTCTCTTCGGGAAGGTCATCATGCGATATTTTAACATCCATCAACTAACACTGACTGATGAACCCAGCCCAGTTTAACGTCCATCCGAGGGACGGCACACATTGATAACTCGCCTGCCTTTGAATCATCAGGATGACAATTTCTAGCAGGGCTGAGATGTGAACCCAGGCTAGGCAGCTTGGAGGCTAAAATGCATTGGCCTTCCCTCGAGGATATCCTGCCAGTCCCCTGCTCTGACTGAATACTGGGAAGACAATGGCAAACCACCCAGCATAACCTTTGTCAGGAAATTGCTTTGGCAGCATCAATGGTCTATCAGGTGTATGGTACATAGGTTTTTTTTATCATTAATTTGTATGGATTATTATTTTTATTATTTAATGTTATTTTTATTATTATTATTATTATTATTATTTCGTTTTGTCGTCTTTTGTGTGTTTTCTGAAATGAAGAGACAGAGACAGAGACAGAGACAGAGAGCATTAATTGAATTGTGGACTGAAAGGATGGAAAGAATAAAATGTGGAGGACAAGAGAGGAAAACGGCGGGCATGCGAAAAGGGGGGTTGGGGGGTGAGGGGGTGCGGAGGCGATGGAAACAGCAGGACTTGAGGGATTCAGACAGTTTCTACAACTGCAAGCACATTTATTGTTAGTTCCAATTTGGACATTTCCTTTCTTTTCTTGTTTGCTCTTCATTCTTGTTCATTAAGGGCTCTTGACTTTTATTTTCCTCTTGGGGGTCCCTAATGAGAGGAGTTTTGTTGCTGAAACCATCATCTGGAAACCCAAAGTAGACAAGCACAGATACTGCAGGCTTGAGTCAAGTGCTTTTTATTGAATAACGACAAAAATGATGGCACCCGCACAATGTAAAATGTAACTTTTATTCCTAAACTCTCCACCTCCCCCCAACTCTTCACAAACCCCAAGTCCCCAACCTCTGCTTCCCCACCCCAAGTCAATCCCACTCAAGCCTTCAAACTCCCTCCCCACCACAACTCCTCAGCCCCACCCCCCCCCAATAGAAGTCATCAACCCCCATCCCAAAGCCTCAACCTCCCCTCCCAATTGTGTCTCATCTTTGCTCTCCCCCACCTCCCAACCCCAACTCCTCCCCCTCCAAACCCAAAGGCATCAATTCCCTTCCCACTCCAAGCCTTCAAACACCCTCCCCACCACCCCCCCCCTCCAGCACAACATCCCCCCTTGCACCAAAAGTAAAACACAGCTGGACCAAACTAAGCTTGTCTGTGTTTATTAACAAGCTTAATATGGTCACGAGTAAACTATTCAGCAGTAATGTTGTCCTGATGAGCCCACAACAAAGGTGAAATGTACATCAACATCTCTGCTTTTGTTTATTTGTGACCAAAGGGCCCTGTTCTTCATTGCATGGCCCGCAAGCCACTGGCGGCCGCTGGTTGTCTGGAGTGTGGCCCCTGATATGTGGACAATAATACACAATGTGAAAACACTCCATCATCACCCACCATAAATGCTATCAAATTTGAAAATCATTCCAAACAGGAAACTTCATCATTTTAGGGACATCATAAAGGACACAAACAACATGCACAAATGATTAATTTAACTTTTAAAAGAGAATGCATCAACAGTGGTAAACTTCTGATTCACTGGTTTGTCTTATGTTTTTCTACAGCCTTTAAAACTTTTATTTTATTTCAATTGAATAATGTATTTCAACACTGGAAAACACAACACTCCTTGTTTGTACTTCCAAAAACTTTCAGCTTATCAATACTTGGGCATAGTCTGACACCGTCTTGACCAATCAAATTTACCACTTGTGCTCTCAGGGCGAATTTCCTTGTGGGTTGGTGGTGGTGGGGGAAGGAGGTTGATGCCCATGACTTCACCCTAGGTTCCCTGAAAAGTATGCAAGATTTTGTGAATATTGGCCCAACTGTTTTTTATCTACAACTTTCCGACCTACATACATACATACATACATACATACATACATACATACATACATACAACATCGATATTATAAAAGGAGCATGTCTGTCTGTGTACTTTAACTTGAGAACAGATTAAGGGATTTCAATAAATCCAACTACGGTGGATTCAGGGAACTCCTGGGAAGTTTTGTTGTGAAAAGAAAAAAAAAAAAAAGGAAAAAAGAAAATTTTATTTTATTTTTGATGAAACTGCAAATACCGACATGTGATGCTGGCTATCCCTGCACGCCCAGGAATCGTTTTTCTTCTTGCCCTGTTGATTAGCCATCACAGCAAAGATTGGTATTTCCATCAGCGAAGCGACGGGTCTTATATTCTAGTACATACAAATAGAGAATTTCCTTGTGGTGTGCAGGAGGGTTGGGGGATTATTTTTATGTCATGACCTGACCCTGGGTACCTCCAGAACATATACAAAATTTGGTTTCGATTGGGCCAAGGGTGTGGAATTGTATAGAAATCAAAGAAATGGTTACACACACACACACACACACACACACACACACACACACACACACACACACACACACACACACACACACACACACACACACACACACACACACACACAGTAAACTAGAGGGGGAGCACTCGGTAGAGTGCAAAACCTCCACCGTCAATACTGCTAGATCACTCAAGTGAACCTGATATCCTATTCATTCAATTTGACGTCAACAGTGCTCACAGAGTTATAGTTTGCAACTTTCCCTTTTACTTTTAACTTTTACATACTCAATTCATTCGTCATAACTACATTCCTTGAGACAGAAATTGATTTTACGTGGATATATCCACCTGAAGTTCCAAAATTAGCCGCAATTATAATTTTGGCATGTTTCTTGTTGGAAATCATTTATAACATGTAGAAATGCAAAAAAAAAAAAATCGAAATTTTGTTGAAAAAAAAAGTTGCAAAAATTTTTTTCTCTAACAATTTTTTTTGTGGGGGGGGGGGGGTTGGAAATCACTTAAAACATGTAGAAATGCAAAAAAAAAAAAATTCAAATATTTTTTCAAAATGGCCGCCATGGCGGCCATATTGGATTTTGGACCAAGTCCATAATCTAATGGCATGATCCTTGGACCACACCTAATCCCCCCACCAAGTTTCGTCGAAATCCGTCGAGGAGTTTTTCCGTAATACTGTTCACAAACAAACAAACAAACAGAAAGGGGTGAAAACAGTAACCTCCGATCTTCGATGGCGGAGGTTAAATATATATATATATATATATATATATATATATATATATATATATATATATATATATATATATATATATATATATATATATATATTTATATTATATATATTTATATTATATATATATTTATATTATATATATATATATTTATATTATATATATATATATATATATATATATATATATATTTATATTTTATACATATATATATATATATATATTTATATTTTATACATATATATATATTTATATTTTATATATATATATATATATATATATTTATATATATATATATATATATATATATATATATTTATATTTTATATATATATATATATATATATTTATATTTTATATATATATATATATTTATATTTATATTTATATTATATATATATATATATTTATATTATTTATATATATTTATATTTATATTATTTATATATATATATATATATATATATATATATATATATATATATATATATATATATATATATATATGGCCCCGCGAGGAGTGATGCAAGCGACATTTTTTAATGATATGATGATGATAGGCTCGGATGATAGGGTAAGGGTTAAAATAGTGCTCTATGGCATTAACTCCAAAATGGCCGATGTGTCCCTGACATCACTCCTCCTCGCGGCGCCTCACATATTCTTATATATACATATATATTAGGGTGGTCCAAAAACAGAAAAATAAAAATAAAAAATTCAAATGTTGTCTCCACAAGCCTTAAATTATTCTACTATGATTCAATAACGCGCATAAAAAAATTTAAGTTGATCGGAGGTGATTTAGAGGTCGGTCGCTCCATATGACGACTTTTAGTTTCATGAGTTGGTTAAATTAGGGTATGGTCAGGTACGATTGCGGGTAGTTCTGGATGTCCGAGGTGGAAATGGAGTGCATTTTCGAACTCTAAGGGGTCGATTTACTCTATCAACAAGATTTATCATTACTGGAGTTGAGTAACTAATCCTACTCATTTCGATATATTTCTAATCTATAATTAATTTGTGGTCCGTCTAAACATTTCTTAGAGTAAATCGACCCCACTGAGTTCGAAAATGCAGTCCATTTTCACCGAGGAAGTTCAGAAGTGTATGGATTCGCATCTCACCATACCCTAATTTTTCAATCAATGGAATTACAAACTATTCGAATATTTCGTCTCATTTACCAAATACCACTATCATCTCCGCCTCTATTGCTGTCTTCACTCCCACCTGAACTTATTTCTAGCCGGCCCAACATCCAGTGTTTTAGATTCAATGATTCACGAAAAATATGTGAGTTATTTATTTAGTTATTATTATATTAAATTAGGGTATGGTGAGGGATAAATTAGGGTAAATTAGGGAAAATGGCTGTAAAAACGGCTGTTTTATATATTCACACTATACACATATACATATATATATATATATATATATATATATATATATATATATATATATATATATATATATATATATATGTGTGTGTGTGTATATATATATGCATTTATATGTGTGTATAATTATATATATATATATATATATATATATATATATATATATATATATATATATATATATATATATATATATGGGTGTATATATGTATATGTGTGTGTCTATATATGTATATATGTGTGTCTATATATGTATATATGTATATATGTATACATATATATATATATATATATATATATATATATATATATATATATATATATATATATATAAATATATGTAGATAAATTGAAAATCACAAATTAATGTGCAGCATTGACTACACTTTCCTTCATATTCACATTTTTGTTTTGTTTACCTTGTCGAGGCTCATATGAGAGCTAACACACAACGCCCAGTAAGGGGGGCATGAGACGAGAGGGGCAGGAGTGGGAAAGACAAAACAGTGGGGAACAGAGACATGAGATCTGTGGAAGGGAGAGGGATGGGGCAGGGAACACAGGGTATACAAGATAGGAAAGCAGGGTATTTGAAGGAGGTGGGTTTGAGGTGGATTAACGGTGGTAGAAAAGATAAGACAAGAAACAGTGTTTAGTTGGGAGCGATGCGGGCATTGGGAAAGTGGGGAAAATAGGAATTGAAGGTAATAGGGAAAGAATACAAACATAAACGATCGTAAACCTAGAGGGGGAGGATGGGTAGGCATCAAGGAACCCGGTAAGGCAAGGTTAATGGAAACTTACAAAATAGCACGATTTTTGAAACAAAACCAAACTCGGAACACACAGAAACATGTGGGTGAGAAAATAAACTGTTAAAATGGGACAGATAACGACCGGAAACTTAACTTTGAGAAAGTCAGCAGAGACCCCTGAGAGAAGCTGCCGTTGCTGCAAACCCAGAACCGGAAGTGATGACATTCTCATGTTTTTTAAAATTTACCTTCAACTTATTTTATTAATTTTAATTAATTTAATTTATTTGTTCATTCATGAATTTTCTTCAATAATTTACCACTAAATTGTTTATCAGCTGTGAGTGGACGGATTGCTGAAGACATCCTCACCTGCACAGCGTAAAACCTTTGAAGGTAGTCAGTATTTCATAACTAGAATTTGATTATAATTTGACCAGAAAATGAAAAAAAAAATCTTTATCTGATTAAATGTTAATCAAAAAGCTAATCGGCTTGTTCTTGTCACCTACCCAAATCATTCACCAAGTTTTGTCATAATCTGTCCACAACTTTTTGAAATATCCTGAAAGGGAGGCTTCTGCAAAGTGAAAGTTGAGAATGCTCTCCATTATGCTCTCTATAAAGGATGTTTTGAGCTAAGTTTTGGGAAAAGAAGTTAAAAAAATTCGTTCTGATCATTTGTTCACTTTATGCTTAATCGTGATACAAGACCATTCTGCATTCTTTTAAAATGCGAACGTATTCTCCGTAGACTCGTTGGAATCTCTTCACAAATTTCCCAATATTACGATGCTTGATTGGGGAATTGCATTTGCGAGGATGGGCCAATAATTTTGCTTTGGGTTGGAGCTAGAGTCGTGCCAGAACTGCATTTGCATCCTTAATGACCCCAGTGGTTTGATTCGGGCTTGTGGTGTTGTGGAAAAGTGTAGGGTTTTTTTGTATCGTTTTGAGGCTCGTGGCAGAGATGGAACACAGAACAGATCAGGACATTACAGAACGAAAATAACAGTAGAAAGAGAGGGGGGTGATCACACCTACAGCAGGGATGAAACATAAAATTGAGGGATACTTTTTATTTGTTTATTTATTTATTTTCAGGAGACAAGAGGGATGGGGTGGGGTACATTGGGTAAACAAGATGGACACCACAGAGACTTTCTGAAAGGAAAGCAGGGAATTTGAAGGAGGTGGGTTTGAGGTGGATTAAGGGGGTTAAAAGAGATCATGATTTTGGATGAGAAAAGAGAAGGGATGGTGAACAGCTGTTTTGAAGATCTGAAAGGAAGAGTGGGATTGAAGAGAGAGTGGGAGTTTGTTCCAAAGGCAGGGTGGGCAGGGGGGGGGAGGAGGAATGAAAGGGTGAAGGTGAGCAGTGATTCTTGATTTTGGTAGTTTTACAAGTGGGTTGCTGGTGGAACTTGAGCGCCTTGCAGAAATATGGAGGGGGGGGGGACAGATCACAGACATAGGAGGGGGGAGGGGGCGAGGCCACAGAGGAGATGGTAAAAGACAGAAAAACCACTGACCTGCTTGTGGTGAGAGAGTAAGAGACCCAAAGACTCAGCCTCAACATGGGAGATACCAATGATCCTAAATGCCTTGGTTTTCACAACTTGAAGCCAAGAAAGATGAGAGGCGGGAGCACCAGCTCAGAGGGGAGAGCAGTACTCCGTCATGCTGTTGCTAAAAGCTTTGTTTGTGGTCAGGAGCTCAGGTGGGAAGGACTTTGCATGATGGAGGTTTCCCAGTCGGAGACTGCGTTTGGAGGCCATCTTGGAGATGTGGCTTTCCCAGGAAAGATCATGGCACATAGTGAGGCCAAGGATTGAAGAGACCAAGGAAGTTGGTTCCACAGTTGGGGAATAAAGAGCAACAAATGAATGGCGGTGAGTAGTCATTCTGGATTTTGGGAGTTTCACCAAAAGGGGCTTGCTGGCATTCTGTGTGCATAGCCATGAGACACTTGAGGGGGTTGGGGGGGGGGGCAGAGGGTGCAGGACCAGAAAGGAGGCAGTACCAGACAGAGACCACTTACCTTTCTGCAATGTGAAAGTGATCAGCCCAGAATCTCAGCTTCATTGCGGGAGATTCCATTGATTTTTGAAGGCCTTAATTTCCACAACATCAAGCTGAGCAAGATGTGAAGTAGGAGTGACAGCCCAGATAGGGGAGCACTATCCATCAAGCTGTGGATGAAGGCCTTGTAGGTCGGCAAAAATTCAGGTTTGCCAAGGAAAGACTGCATGATGGAGGATGTCCATTCGACAACTGGCTTTGGAGGCCAACTTAGATATGTTGCTTGCCCAAGAAAGATCATCGTTGATGGTGAGGCTCAAACATTTGAGTGACTGAACTAATTCAAGAGGATTGTTAAGGAAGTAGATGGAAAGGTTTGCCACATCATCCTTTTGGAGAAAGGGAGTGAGGGTGTGAGATTTGTCAGGATTGAAAGACATTCCGAATGTTTGACCAGCTCCTGATTCTATCAAGGTCAGCAGAAAGGGAATAGGCTGCTGTGTGCCTATCTGAGGGATGAGGGATGTTATGGCAGAGGGTTTAGCCATTAGTAAAGAGATAAGAAGGAGTTTCCAGAGAGCCAAAAATATCGTTGATGAAGATTAGGAATAGGATTGGGGCCAAAACACCTTTGGGGCACTCCAGCCTTGATAGGGAGAGAAGATGAGAGGATCCCGTTGAGTGCCACACATTGGCTTTGAGAGTAGAGGAAGTCATTATGCCATGTGTGGAGGTGTCCTTGGATGCCATAGGAAGAGAGTTTGGAGAGCAAGGCAGGATGCCAGACTGTATCAAATGCTTGAGGTATGTCTAGAATGACCATCCTGATCTCATGTCTGAGATTGAGTGCCTCCATCTATTGTTGGGTGAACAGAACCCAATGTCCAGTGTAGAGTGACCAGGACTGAATCTGGACTAATGATCTGAGATCAGGCCATTGGAGAAAGGGAAGAAGTTGTTGTCGATTGCAATAATGGATTCCATGACCTTGCTGATGATTGGAAGTAAGCTGATAGGTCTATAGTTGAGGGGATTAGTTTTTGCATTGTTTTTTTTTAACGCAACGCTGTGATGTTTGCTGATAGCCAAGCAAATGAAGAACAGCGGTGCAGGTTTTTAGGACCTGTGCTGATGCTGTCCTTGCCAGTTGCAGAATCAAAGTTGAGAATCGCCAGAAACCTCTCCACCTTATGTGCAAAAGACGGTGCCCAGGAGCAGTTGGTTGCGACTAGGTGAGGTGGGCATTGAGGGTGAGGGGTTTGGGACACAAGATGTGGAAGCAAACACATAATTGAGGAATTCGACCTCATGAGTGGAGTTGATTTTGGTACTACTTTAGGTAAGGGAAAGTATGGAAGGGGGGAGGATAGTGCAGAGACAGACTTGATAAATGGCCACCTGTTTTTTTTTTTTTTTAATTCTAAATATTGTCTTGACGTGGGTCAGATCTTGTTTCCTGGCTCTCCTGAGAGTGGACGCACACATGTTGTGTGTAGTGATGTGAGGTTACCTTCGGTCAGATTTGTCTTCCAGAAAGAGAAGGCAAGTTGTTTCAACGGAATTACCTCACCACAGGATTCATGGGTATGAGAGATGGCATGATAACTGAAGATAAGATGGGATGGATCTGTGCATCAGAAAGAGAAGGTTTCTGTCGAAGAATTCACAGGTTGAGTTAATATCGGAGGCGGCAGATATAGGAGACCAGTCCTGAAGTATGATGGCTGCCTCAGAGTCACCACACTGAGGCGGTTCACTGAAAATAGCCAGAGAGATGTTGACTCTGATAAGCACATGATCAGATGAACCAATTGGAGGGAGTATGGTTAAGCTCAGTGTACACTTTCAGCACGATGCTTATTCAGGTGAGGAGTGGGTACCATTTGCTTGTGAAAAAATATTTGTCACAAACCATCCACAATGAAGGCATATTGGGTCGAATGCATGCGGTAAATCTTTTGGTGTTTGAAGTTTTACTTGTTACCGAAAGATTGCTTGGCAAAATTTTCAAATTTCTTTGCACCTGGAAACTCATCAAATATCAGGAATCCATCCGCGTTCTGTTGCGGAATGCAGGAAGATTAAAATGATCAGATGAAGTATTAAATATTATTTATTTTTAGACTCCTAGGTTTTTTTTCCAATGTCGTTACAAGATAGGCCACACAAATTTAAACCATTGTACAGGCCTTACGTATATTTAATGCAAAGCTTTCTTTGTTTTTGTGTTCATGAATGCATCAGCATGATTTTGATTAATCGGTTTAAATTGAAATACATGAAAAAGCTACTCGTACAAGGTTCAGCAGCTGATGTGTGATGTCTTTGACATTTGAAAAAGTCTGTGTGCACAACCTCCCCTAACCACCCCTCCACTCTCCCCTTCCCCCCTCTTCCCCCCCCCCCTCTGATGATTAACTTGCTTTCGTTGCAGTGGGAGTGTAATTGCGGTCTTGTGTGACTGGAGACAATGGCATATGCTTAGCAACTGACACAAAGATGTGAGGTCACAGTGATTGTGTACTCGAATGTTTTTCAAACCCTATCACAATGTGAACTCTGTCTGTCCTCAGACACTCGCCTACTCTGTGGATCTCTTCGTTCGACTCTGGATGTCACATACACCGACACTCTAATATTCACCTCATCCCACTCTTTCTGGGCACAGGTTATACTGTGCTGCTCTTCATTTCACTATTTTTCACCCACTGTCAGAGCATTTGTCTTTCTTTCTTTCCTTTTTTTTTTTTTGTTTTCCTATTTTCTTTGATTCCTGACTGGACAGTGACAATACCAAGGGCCACAGCCTGAGAGTAAAGAAGAGAAGAGTTAGGACTGTAACACGGCCACGGGTCTTTCACTCAGAGAGTAGTTCATCCATGAAATATTCTCACTGGAAACGTAGTCACTTGAAACAATACATGGATTTAAATTTGGGTTAGATAGGTGCCTACGAGCATTGGGAATAGAGAGAGGGGTGACTAAAGGAATACATCTGAGAAGCAGCCTGGTGTTGGCTCAGTGGTTGGGGTGGCAGCTTGGGATCCTAGGGTCCTGAGTTCAAGCCCCGTTGGCCGCTGAATTAATACACCAGGAGGTTGACTCAGCCTGTCATCCTTCCGAGGTCGGCGAAGTGAGTACCAGTGTACTGGTAAGGGGAACACTGCATCAGCAGAAAAGCCACGTCGCAACCAATGATGCAACCAGCAGCCACAGGCTGCACTCGATAGAGAGAGATCTGAGAAGCCTGATCAGAGCTGCATTTTCTCTATGAGAGGCCACTATTGGTGGGCCAGATTGAGGCTTGCCATGTCAGATATTTGTGGGCCATTCTGCTGATAACATTCTGATGGAAGCCAAGTTGACATCCAATTTAAGTTGAGGACATTCCAGCATCGTGCATCTGAATAATTTGCCATATTTCGGCTTAACAAAGTCTTGTATGGCCGGACCATAGTGACACAAGTTGAAGTGCACAATGATTATAGTTACCTTCTCAAAACCTCAGCCAGGTGAAAAATCTTTTTTCAAGTTGACACGCCTATTGTACGCACACACATTGATTAACCACCCTGCTTGTGAAACACCAGGATGACAGTTTATAGCTAGGTTGAGATTCAAACCCAGGCTGGACAGCTTATAGTGAGTGTGCGTGCCTCTCGGCCATCTTGTCATGGAGTGGGCGATACATTGCTTTGTGCAGCAACTGAAAACATTTTCCAATTCCCTCTTGAACTCGTAGTTTGCTTTACTCACTCTAATCCTCTAATTTATTTTGCCTTCCAAACTCCACTGCTCATGCCGCGGGAGCTTTCAACTGCTTTAAAATTACTTTCGTTGCAGTCAATGAAGTTACACTTCGGGCAAATTCCTTAATCTTTTCCTCATTCAATATAATTGTCGGAACAGTAGAGAAAGTTCGGTTTAATGCTTTGGCAATGTCACATGTTCCTGTGTAAGTATGGAGAAGTGGAAGCATAGCTTTCCTTAAATAAATACGCTTGTACGCTGAGTTCAAAGGATCAGTAATTTAATAATATTTTCAGATTTAACTTCAGATTTCGACACTTGAGTCCATGAGAGTCCATGAGTGTGCTGAATCTTTTTTTTTTCTCCATCTCCCACCCTTGTACTGTGACTATATGTACCACTCAAAATGGCCAAAAAAAGTTATGGCCACAGGAATGTTGTCATCAAGTTGTCTTTATTTTGGCCATCCTGGTTCTCCCTTCCTTTTATGGATTCCTCATGTAGTGGGGCTTCATCCATGCTGAGGTTATACATTTCACTGGCTTCACATGAAATGTGTGACCTCAGGTTATTGAAGAACAGGGCCCACATGCTCAAGGCTGTGGAGGTCTTATTGATTCCAATCATACCGCCTCTCGTTGATGCACAGTTGGTTCGTCAGCTGATGATTCATTATACCATTTGTTTTTTTTGCTTTAAGTTGATGTTTGTTCTTCCATTCCTTCTTTGATTGCAGCTGGCAACAGTCTTTCCATCACTTCAGGAACTTGGAGTTATGTAATGCAGTGATGTTTGCTGATTTCCAAGCAAATGGAAGATGACCTCGGGTGAATGATAGGGTGAACAGATCAGAAACAGGATATGCAAGAGCAGCAGAGCAGGTTTATGAACATTTGTGCTGATGGTGTCCGGTCCAGTTGTAGAATCAGTCAAGGGTCACCAGAAACATCAACAACAGCTCGGCACTAGTTGATTCACATCCATGAGGATGCTCTTCTTGATCATCCATCCATCCATTGGGACCATACTCTGTGCAGAGCGTTGGTGCTGGCTAAGCAGTCTCCTTGGATATTGGGCACAATCCTGGACGGGTCGCCACTCCGACACAAGTTACCCCAAATGGTTATCACCCCCAGTACACTGGTACTCATTTCACCACTAACCTAGAAGGAACAGACTGAGTCAACCCCACCTGATGTTAATTCAACGGTAGACAGGGGCTTGAACTCAGGACTCTAAGGTCCCAAGCCAGCCACCTTAACCACTCAGCCAACACCAGGCTGTGGACCTGAGAGTACTTTCCGACCAAGCCATATCAACCTGTATAACGTTGTCATAACAAATGAAGTACCCAGCATTGTGAAACAGCTGTACCGTTTCTTCAGATCTGGTTTCTTTATGTCTGATTAATTCGGTGTGATGTCCTGCTCCTCATTTCTGGTTGATTCCTCCTCAAGCGGATGCTGTCCACCAAAGATCTCCAAAACATGTGCTTGGTCTGCTGCACAATGCAGTTCATCAATGAGCCATGACATTTCAAGGTCTGTCTTTATCGTGTTCTCCTTTGTCCTGGATTCATTTCAAATGAACTGCTTGTAACAATTTGCATGACGTTTGCTCTCAGAGGCTATCAAATCATTCACTCCAAACAGGCATATAATTGCGAGCTGATCATGCTGAGATGATTCAATAATCTGCTGGCTCATCTTCAATGTGGTCACACGAAGATGACAGTTTCTTTTTAGCTGTGTCATACTGGCAGGACATGCAAGCATCTCAGTTCACGGGATGTACTGAGGTTCACAGTCTGGTGGATGGTCGAGAGAGAAATGCTTCTGAAAGACTACTTGTACCACAGGCTTACATTCTGCAGCCTCTTATCTTCATTGTACCCTAGACATGTCGTTTTTGCGAGTAAAGCTTGATTAGCAAAATTTATGGCATGCCAATAATTCTGGTTCTCAATTGAGAACAATAGTATTTCTATCAATGGCTGTTGTCAATATTTGACATCTCCATATTTCTGTCTTGTACTGATTCTTTTAGTGTGGTCATTCTCTCTTCATTAGCTCCCAGTAGTTTCTCACATTGTTTTCCTGGCACACGATGCATTGTGGAACATCACTGGATCTGTCTCTTATCAGGTTCAATATTGGCTCCACGTACTACGACGAGCTGTTATATCGTTTGCAAAAGCAGAGAAGGTAGGGAGTTTGCAGTGATGTCAAATCGATAGTGTTCAATGCAATCGAGTGAATACAGTGTGCGGGGTGTGCTTATTACCCTGCACATGCAAAGCGAAAAGCGGGGTTAAGCAATTGGTTCAGATCTCTGTCTGTCTGTCTGTCTGTAACACGTCAGTTTATGATCGAGGAGAAACTTCATTTCAATCGAATGTTATATTTTGAATACAAATCAGAACATGAATCGGAAAACGAACCTGCAGTTTAGCAGTACTCTGGCTCTGAATTTGTTCCAAACTCACATGCACAGAGAGGACTGAGATATTTTCTTTTACTCTTCCTGCCAGCCTGTCAGTCAAACAAAATTGAAAATGATTCCAAACAGGAAAGTACTGTTTTGAATGACGTCAAAGGACACAAACGACAGGCACGAAGAACTCATGTAACATGTTCAATAAGTTAGTGTAAAAGACACTGGTCATTGACGACAACAAACTTCCAAAAAAAACAATTTCTACGACCTTTAAAATCTTTATTTTATTTCAATTGAATTGTATGGTTGTTGTTAGCTTAATGGTTATAAAGGTGGGCTTGGGATCCTTGGGTCCTGAGTTCAAATCCTGCTTGGCTGTTGAATTAACACCAGGTGGGGTTGACTCAGCATGTCATCCTTTCAAGGTTGGCAGAATTAGTACCAGCTTGCTGGGATGATTGAGCCATTCGAGTATCCTGTGTCGGAGTGGTGACCCGTCCAGGATTGTAGCCATTAGTCCATGAGACTGCTTCAGCAGCACCGATGCTCTGCACAGAGTAAGGTGCCAAATGTGAATAAAATTATATATACTTGAACACTGTTGAACACAAATATCGTTTTTGACACTTCCAAAATCCTTCCGTTTAGCCATACTTAAACAAAATATTACGGCATTTTATGTCATCACAACCAATCAAATTTATCGCTTGTCGACCCCACCCATGTTTCTCAAGACAGCATGGGGTAAGGTGTTCTATGAACTCTAGTTGTGAGAATGCATTTGAGAATTTAGTGACTAAAATTGATCAAATTAACCATGTTGAAATCTCAGATGGCTACCACTACAGTTATCCCCTGCTTAACAAAGGTTCACCACAATGAATGGTTTCATTTAGGATTATTCATTGTTAACCTCCGCCATTGAAGATGAACGGAGGTTACTGTTTTCACCCCTGTCTGTTTGTTTGTTTGTGAACAGTATTACGGAAAAACTCCTGGACGGATTTCGACGAAACTTGGTGGGGGGATTAGGTATGGTCCAAGGATCATGCCATTAGATTTTGGACTTGGTCCAAAGTCCAATATGGCCGCTATGGCGGCCATTTTGAAAAAATATTTGAATTTTTGTTTTTGCATTTATACATGTTTTAAGTGATTTCCAACCAAAAAAAAAAATTGTTAGAGAAAAAAAAAACCCAGAAAATTTGCAACTTTTTTTCAAAAAAATTTCGATTTTATTTGAAAAATATTTGAATTTTTTTTTTGCATTTCTACATGTTTTAAGTGATTTCCAACCCCCCCCCCCCAAAAAAAAATTGTTGGAGAAAAAAACCCAGAAATTTTGCACCTTTTTTTTTCAAAAAAAATTCCATTTTATTTTTTGGGCATTTCTCCATGCGCGTCAATCTAGTTTAGTTTATTCAATCATGGTTCAGTAGAGTCTGATCCGTTTTGACCTACAATTAATAAGATATAAGGTTCACTCAAGTGACCCAGCAATATTGGCGGCGGAGGTTTTGCACTCTACCGAGTGCTCCCCCTCTAGTTTAATTAAGGTTTTCATTCCTTACAACAAAGGAGCCGTCAGTGTCATAGTGATTGGGCAAAGTCACTTCTGTTGTGATGATAAGTGCGATACGTTTTTCCACCGATTAACTTTTCAATGGGGGTGTGGTTAACTTTTCAGAATTAAAGGTTTTTAAGTAACCATGTCCTCCACCACCTCCCGTCGCTGCCTTTTTGTACGGAAACTTGGACTCAACATTGTTTCGGGAAGTGCTACAACTAAATTAACTTTATTATTGTTACTGTCTCTATTATTAGGTAAATAATAATAATAATATTATAATGTCACTTACAACTAAAACCATTGTAATAGCAAGCATATGGCTTTACTTTTAGACTGAAACATTACGGTTAGGAAACGAAGTGTAATTTTCTCAGAAGAAATCATTGAAAACAAGTTCCTGCATAACGAAGAGTTATGAAGGTACGTAATCCTTTCGTTAAGCGGGGGATACCTATATTTAAAATAATGATGCCAATATCAAATTTTGTACCCCCCAAAAATGTTTGTGTAGTCACAAAAATCAACTTCCTGGGCAACTTCGAAGTTGCATTGTGCTAAATATCACGATTTACTGCAGCAGTCATCTTGGAATCAAAGATGGATGCCATAAACATTGCTCTCGTTACCACGAAGAGTATTTCTATTATATTGAGAGAATTGTTCTCAAATGAATCGATGCACTTTTGCCATGATTGTATCCACAATTCAGTATTTTATCTTCAGAGGTATGCCAGACTTGTGTAGAAATTATCTTTGTGGTGGCCATTATTTTTTGTTCCATTTTGAAGGTCATCTAGCAGTTGCAAGACAGGTTGACAGTCAGCATAATTAGATTCAGCACCCTCGCATTATGTAAAACTAGAAATAAAAACTGCTGACATTTCCCCCAAAATACCCCCAGAAGTTTGATTTTTTTTTTCCCCAAAATCCAACCGGTCTATGACTGCTGGGAAGACAAAGGCAAAGAACCCATCACAACTAGCAACTGCCGTGGCAGACCTGCCGCTCTGTAAAATTGATGGTATCATGATGATGATTATGAATATTGGATTCGACAACATGTTAACCTTTGATAGAGACATTAATATCTGTATTCGTTTTCAAATGCTAAATTATATTATTTGCTTTTTTCAAACAGCAGCACATCTTTGTTGGTTTTTAAGTTTTATGATTGAATCGCAAATGCATTACCCAATCGCAAATGCATAATTTTGATTTTCATACGAACAGCAGTGGAAGTATGTTCCAGATGTGTCATATTTTATCGTAGATTTCAAAATGCGAGTGAATTTTATCAGGCCTATTAAGTTTAATGGCGAATACATGTTTTACTTCGACATCGCAATGAACAACAGCTCAGGACTAGCTGATTCACAATTATTAGTTTGACATCAGGTTTCTACCTGAATGGGGGTGTGGTTAAGAAACATCAGAAACAATTTAAAAAGGACTTGATGATAAAAAATACATCAAGTCAAATGATTGCTGGCTTATAAAATGTGTTTCTCATTGCAAAAACGATTCAGGTGTTGGAACCTGGTTTATAAAGGCACCTGATCCCGATCTTTCATTCATATCAAAGTAGGAGGTTGCTTTTTTTCCTCGGATTCGTATGTTGGCATCCATTATTATGTAGATGAACGATAGCTTGATCTCGAACGACCCACCACATGGGCAGAGGGATTGCTCACTCGGAGGGATAAAACCTGCAGGTTGAACCCTTTCCACCGAGGATCATAAAACACACCATCTTCAATGTGACTATTAAGCTGTCTGTCTGCTAGACATTAATGCTTTTGCAGTACCGTTTGAAAATATTTGGTCCGTGTTGGTAGGTGCAGTTGCAAAATTAAAAAAATTCCCCCGCACATCAATGGTTGTCACAGTATGGAAAAGGGTACTCTGGCATCTCGAGTTGTTATACCTTACCGGACAGTACAAACTGTAAAATGAATGACTCGTGTCGTTTAATCCTAATGAGATATTGATACATACTGTATAGTGTATACAATTCAAAGCTAAGTGAACCATAACCCCAAGGCTGTAGTTTTGACTCGACCAATAGCCATTTATGTATTTATGTATTTATGACTTGTGCACAATTGGTGGAATTTTTTGAGTCGCTCATCCTAACCCCCCCCACCATTATGTCTCTGCATTCTCCTCCACTCACTATTAACTCTTCTCTCTTCCTCCTCCTCACATTTCAGAAACATCCACTCTTCTTCTCTTCCCTACTCTCTTCCTTTTCTCGGTTTGTATTTCACAAAATACTTTCCACGTTATTGCTGCATGATAGAGAGCCCTGAATGTCGTAAACCACAATGTCGGAGGTTGTGTTTCTTCAGTATCTCCCCATATTCTGTAGGTAATCTGCAATTTCTAAATGTTGTACACCAATTCTGCACTACAACAGGACAGTGGAATATTTGAAATATGAATGAATGCCATCTCTAACAAAGTAATTACATGTCGTTTGATTTTTTTTTTCCCCCTTAAATTTTGGCAACATTACAGCAAATCCAAGCACGCAAGCTTCATAATGAGATGCATGTCATGAACATGTTGAATTTTTTTTGGTTTTCTTCTCTTATTACTACCTCGATAATGATGCCCTTTGAAGGGCAGATGTAAGAAAACTGGAATTTCTGCTGCTGTTCAATTTTCCACTGCCTTTTATCACCTCGTTCCTCAGAACACAAGTCAAACTGACTGAGAAGTCACCTGGTGATGGGTGTACTGGTGTTTTAACCATTTGAGATTAAATGTTATGTTAATTTTTCTACCTTTTTGAATGTCTTTGTTACCTCCGCCACTGAAGGTGAAGGAGGTTATGTTTTCACCCCTTTCTGTCTGTTTGTCTGTCTGTTTGTCTGTCTGTGTGCAGGATATCTCAAAAAACTTGTGGACGGATCCGGATGAAATTTTGTGGACAGGTTCAGTGTGTGACAAGGACGAACTGATTAGATTTGGGTGAAGATCCGGATCCGATGACTAGAATTTAAGTGATTCTTCCCCATTGAGAGATAGGGCCAAAAACGATATACATCACAATATCTCAAACAGTGATGGATGGATTCAGATGAAACTTGGTGGATACGTTGGGGAGGTGACAAGAGCAAGCTGATTGGATTTTGGTTAGGGTCCAGATGCAGTTCTGACCTATCAGTGGGATAGAAAATGCGAACTGTTCAGCCTGGCAGATGTATGAGCTGCACCGAGTGCCGTTCTCGTTCTGTTTCGTGCTGAGAGTACTGGGGGCTTCTTGTTCTTCAACGATGAGAAACAATGACAGTTGTGTTGGAGTTGTTGGAAAGCTTGTTGAAAGCTCCATTCCCCTTAGGAATGGGAGGGAGGCAGAGCGAGAGGGAATAGAAAATGTAGGTGTGAAACATAATAAAGGTGAAATGCTGAGGAAACAGCCTGAATATTGAGGCATCATGATCATTATTTGATCTGTAGTTTGAGGAAGAGTGGTGAATATGCTTCCTCAAAGATTCAGAAATGAAAGCACACGTGTTGCTTCTGGTCGGAGATTGATCTCACTTTCCACAGCCTTACTCTTGGAGGCAAAATTTGCAATGCAGTTGTTCCAGCATGATTCTTAGGTTTGGCAGATCACCCAACCATACAGCCATTTAAATGGCCTATGGAGCAAAGAATACATTTGGATGTTAACTTGGTGCCCGAATCAGCTGTAAATCCGAGGCATAACATGTTCACTGTAATGTTAGACCAAATATTTCCTGCATTGTGATAACAAGACTGACTTGAACAAAAATCTTGACTGTAAACTGCTTAAAAATTAATATTGGCTGTGTGTGTGTGTGTGTGTGTGTGTGTGTGTGTGTGTGTGTGTGTGTGTGTATACATATATATATATATATATATATATATATATATATATATATATATATATATATATATATATATATATATATATTCCTTCCAACTGACACTTTCGTTGAATTTAATGCCCTTGGCTGTAAACCTCCTGACTGGTAATCAGCAGGGCAGAGACAATGTGCTCGCGTGGCGGGCGACACTTGTTGCTGGTAGGTTGTGCAGCAAGCGCTGTGATGGGATTCAGTCTGTGCCCGACTGCCTCATTAAGTTAGGGGGTTGGATACACACACACACACACACACACACACACACACACACACACACACACACACACACACACACACAATGGCAATTATGCCCTTTGACAAAACCACCAACGTGGAAGTCAGCTTCGTCAAACCGGATAATGTTATGCAACACACTTGGAGAGTCATTAATCTCCTGAAGGAAATGTTCACAAAACTCCATTCTCTTGTCACAATCATTTGGAAACAACTGCTCAAGATAATGAAGCTTGTATGGTTTACATCCTAAGTCCTTGTTCAAAATTGCCTGAATTGCACGATAACCTATTCCACTCTCCCTCACTGCCTGTCTGATTGATTTACTTGGGTTCTTTGTGAACATTTGTCAAATCGGTTATAGTTTTCTGGTGATCTTGCTGTGTTTTGTCTTCCTGATGTTCTTAGGTCCTTGTTTGAAACAGTTATCATACGTTTTGGTGCCAGTTTTTAATCGTTTTTGG
>NC_140962.1:14324807-14332307 GCF_056783735.1 Eptatretus burgeri | reverse complement strand
AAGGTGAAAAAAAACCGACCATATATGACCTTGAAAACGTATCCAAACACTCTGCAATAAAGGTTAAAAACAGCTTTTCAGAGCTGGACTTGGTTGACAGAATGCCATACGAATTGTGGAAAGAGACTGAAGATATTTTAAAAGAAGACGCCAAAACAACATCTGAAAAGCAAACAGAAAGAAGGCTAAATGGCTGTCAGAAGAGGCAATAAACATTGCAGACAGAAGTGGAGAGATGAAAACCAAAGGTACACCAAGAGAGGACATTAAGAGGCTAAATGACGACTCCAACAAGAAGCTAGGAAAGACAAACATAAATATTTCAGAGACATGAATAGAGATATAAAGTGAGAACAAAGCAGGAAAAACAAGATCAGGGAGATCACAGGAGAGTTTAAGGTCCGAAAGAGTAGAACAGGAGAATATCGGATAGAGAAACACAGGTGAAAGAAAGATGGAAGGATAACACTGATCCTCTATACAAATGAGATAGAAATATGACGGTAACCTTGGAAGAAAAAGAATATGAATGAGAACCAATTGTGATATAATGTGAGGTACGTAGAGCCTTGAAAGAGCTGGGAAATGGAAAAGAACCAGGTGCCGACAAAATTCCAATACAAACCCCTTGAGGAAGTTGGGGAGGAGGCAAAATCAAAACTTTAACGGTTATCCGTACACAGATCTGGAGCAGGATTGTATGGCCCAAAAGGTGGAAGCAGTCAGTTTACAAACCATTGCCAAATATCGGGGATGCAAGAGAATGTTCAAATAACCGAACCATTGCCTTGCTTTCATATGCTAGGAAGATATCACTGAAGATCATTCAACACAGAATAGAAGACTTTGTTAATCGAGAAATACTGGTTGAGCAAGCAGGTTTCGGAAGAGGTACTGGAGATCAAATCTCAAATCTGAGGCGAATCATGAAAAAAGCAAGAGAATATCAAAGGAAAGTTAATATTAATCTCTGTTTTATAGATTACAGCAAGGCTTTCGTTTGTGTTGATTATGAATGGATGTGGATTTTGCTGCGACAAATGGGGAGATTGGAGCACCTGATATGTCTCGTAAGAAGCCTGTAATCTACATTGAACAAGAAGCTACTGGGCCATTTAAAAAAGACATGTGAATGAGTTCGGATGAACAACTTTATTGCCAGACTGATGAACAATAGTGAAAGGTACTGAAGACTCATTAAGATGAATAATTGTTGAGAGCATATAATCAGAAAAAGAAAAAAATTAAGTGTTTTACAATTATTTTCACAAAATCATCTCACATACTGTTCGATCATCTTGATCAGAGTTTTCAGAATTACAGCAGAAGCTTCAGATACAAATGCAGATACTAAGGTCATGATGTGACCCAAATAGTAGAAAACCTTTCCAATGTGCTGAGAGCTCCATGATTGCTCACAGATCTATTTCAGGTTTCTCACTTATTTAGAGTGCTGTGAGCAGGTGCCATACTCTGATGAAAGACCAAAGCTCCAACCACGAGACCCTCAGCAAGCTCTCAAGGTGACACCATGAATCTTGTTTTGAAACATCATCACATTTCCAGCACAACAATAATGCATTTGTAATACGGCCGTTATACAGCTTGAGCAGAATTAACTCATGAGCAAGCCACATGTTGGATTACAGAGGTTGAAACAAGGTTGTGGATATGCGTAGGCATAGTTCCAGCACTGAACATTGCGATCTGAAATCGTAAATTTTCCCAAGTATTGAATTTCCGCAAAAAAATCCAGTCAAAAATGCATTCAGTTTTTATGGCATTGGAGAAACTCTCGGAGCTGCATTATTTCATGTACAAAGCATTCGTGCATGTGACCATTAGGTAGGAGACGTGCTTGTCTGCAGTTTGTTCACAGCATAAGCCAATGCAATTCACACTCCAAACTCTGGGGAAAGCGATTTCACAAAACCTTGTGTGGGTCGAGCATGCAAACTCACTCAGAAAAGCACCATCGATTTCCAGTTCCAATTGAATTCTGGCTGATAAGTCCACCATCATCAATTCCCAAGAACTCCATTCCCGTTTGGCAAGAAAGTGGAAATTTAGTTAGTTTGCAACAAAGTTTAGAATCGAAGTATTTGTCATGCAACCTCAATAATAGCACAGGTTTAGTGATGTGGATTCAACAACAACAACAACAACAACAACAACAACAACAACAACAACAACAACACAAAAAGCATCATCAAAATGAAATCACTACTTATAGTGTTGGCTCCACGAAAAAGTTGTGCTCTGAAATGGCCGTCATATGTTCCATAAGAATGAATATATATGTAAAACGAGATCTACCCCGCTGATTTGAGCAATAAGCAAGAGCAGACCCGGTCTCAGGAGACATTTCAACCGCTTCACAGCAGGCTTCCTCAGGCCAATAGATACCGAGCCTCTGTACGTGGCTGATTTTTATTTCACTACTATCCCCCTTGAGCTGCACAGATGGTTTTACATCAAGGAATGCACCGTCCGTTTGGATGGAACATTAATAACTTACGGTCACGTGCTGGTATCGTTTTTGGCCCTGTCTCACGATTGTGAAGAACCACTTGGAAGATTAAAGAAATTCTCGTATCTGGATCCAGATCTTCAATGAAATCAAATCAATTTGTCCTTGTCATGCCCAACTCATCCGCCGAGTTTCGTATGAATTCATCCATAACTTTTTGAGATATCGTGCTATACAGTTTGTCCTTTTTGGCCCAATCTCTTAATGGTGAAGAATCATTTTGAAAATTCAATTATCCGGATCTGGATCTTCACCAGAATCTAATCAATTTGTCCTCTACAAAACTTTTTTTTAGTTTTAATACACATTTTCAACATGTACAACTATCTTCTCTCAAAAACTCATTATAGAAGAAGAAATTAATATTAGAAAGGATAAATGATTTGTTTTTCTTTATTCAATTTGATGGTGAGAATTTTTGAAAGCATTTGCGTGGTGCTGCCGTTTAATAGGTAGCATTATCTTACCCATCCCGAGGTTCCCGTGGCCATTAAGAGTAGACCGCAATAGGTGTACTGGTGTCACTGGAAAACAAGATGGTCAGACAGCTATTATTCCCTCTTTGAAGGTCATTAATAATAAGGTAGCTGTTTTTTTTTCTTTTCTTCTTACAATCAAAGAGTGACTACGACTACTTTTTAAGGGCTCAATTATTCCCACCTTCTTGTGGTGTTGGTCGTGGAATGTTTTTGCCTCGTTTTTCACCAACCGGCTGGCCAGGCCTCACGTTTGACTGACAATGATAATAATAATTTGGAATTCAGGCTGGGTATCGGTGATGACTTCACGAAGGAAGCCAAGGGATCTTTAACATCCACCAACTAATGCTCATAGATGGGACACCCGTATCTGTCCAGTGTCCTCACCTACAGACCACTGTTTTTTAACAGACCCATAAAAGAAAGTGTTTCAATGTCCCTTCTGATTCTGATGTGCTATACTCTGTTATAGAGCCATCGGTGCTGCCGAAGCAGTTTCTTGGCAAAGATTACAATGGGTGGTTTGCCATTGTCTTCCCAGCAGTATTTAGGGCAGGGATTTGGAATTTGGCCAGGGTGCTGTTGATAGCCATCATAGTCTTCACAAAGGACACCGTGGGATATTTAAGGTCCACCAACTAATTCCAGCAGAACGGGATACCTGGTTTTAACGTCCATCGAAGGGACGGCACACACAATGATGAATCGGTCTGCCTGTGGAACACCAGGATGATAGTTTATAGCTGGGCTGAGATTCAAATCTAACTAGACAGCTTCAAGGTGAGTTTGTATACCTCTAGGCCATCCTGCCAGCCACAATGTTCCTCACAGAGTTTAATTACAAACCAACATTAATCCATTTGTAAACTGATTAGCAAATGTAGGATCTGAATAATGAGGTAAGGGCTCCTTTTTAATTTTTTTACTAATTACACGTGAAGCTAAACCTATGAGATCACAATATTCCCAGTAGTTTCCTGAATGTTATGAATAGATTTCATATCCATATTTAATGATGACCTAAAATAAATCTCTCCAGTCAATATTGACTTCATGCAGAATGGTAGATTTCATACGATTTATCAGAAGCATTATATGAAGCACATGACCTTGAGGCATCCCTTTAACAATAAAGAAGCAGAATAATAATAATAACAATAATAATAATAACTAGAACTGCCACTTTATAACTGCTGGCAGTGATGACCGGGTACCCAGACGTGTCGGCCTTTGATACAACATGGGACTTTCTGCAGATGACAGTCGCAAAGTTTTGCATTGTAAGGATAAGCGGTGCCAGAGAAAACATTATTTAATAGTGATACAAACACAGGCCTGCTTCGAGACGGCACGGAACAGATGAGTTACGAACCGGGCAGCACAAAGCATTCAATTTCGTTATTACTGGCTTCCAGATTCAAATAATTAAATAATTCTGGCTCCCAAACCGCGTGACCGATCAGGTTGAAATTTTAAACTTTATTTCGCATGTCACCTGAATTATAAATCTGAAGTTTCGCATATATAGAGGCAGCGGTTCCAGAGTAAACATTAATTAATATTTATCCTTCAATCCAAGATGGCGGCCAAACCATGTGACTTGTGATGTCATAATTTGCACCACGTGTGCATACACGATGGTGGATGATAACTGCAAATTTTCGCTTCTCCAGGTTAAGCAGTTCCAGAGAAAACATTATTTAATATTTTTCTTAAAACCAACATGGCTGCCAAACCCTGGGCCCGATCGCGTTGAAATTTCAAACCCTCATTCCGCATGAGCGTTCCACTATAAACTTGATGTTTCACATTTATTGATGCAGTAGTTCCAGAGTAAACATTAATTAATATTTTTCCTTCAATCCAATATGGCTGCCAAACATTGCATCGTACCTCAAAAGGGGGTGGGAACTTTTTATTCGTCATGGAGAGGCGGTCATAGTGGTGGAGTTTCGCCTGGATCTGTTCAGCCGTTTCAGAGAAAAAGACGTTTGAAGATATTGTTTTTCAATCCAAGATGGCTGACGAACCATGTGACCTATGACATCAGAAATGTATATTCTGCTTCCAACTGGGTATTGGAACACGTACGTGAAGTTTCGTGTTAATCGGTAAAGGTGCGTTTTTCAATCCAAGATGGCTGCCAAACCATGTGACGTGTGACATCATAATTTTTACCAAGCGTGCACACTGCCTGCTAGATGATAATTACAAATTTTCGATTCGTTTGGTTAAGCGGTTCCAGAGAAAACATTATTTAATATTTTTCTGAAATCCAAGATGGCGGCCAAACCATGTGACTTATCAATTCGAAATTAACAAACTTATATCGCCTTCCTGTCCCGAATATAGTTCTGAAATCTCCCCTTCATTGGGCCAACGCTTCTGGAGAAGAAGATGTTTGAAGGTTTTCGGTGTTCCAAGATGGCCGCCAAACCATGTGACCGATCAAAAACAAATTAACAAACTTGAGAAAGGACCTCATGGGGAATATATCTGTGAAGTTTCGTCTTCATCTGTCTTGCCCTTCTGGAGAAGAAGATTTTTAAAATTTATTCATTTTCAATCCAAGATGGCTGCCGAACCTTGTGACCGAGGATATCATGAATTTAAATTCTGCTTTCCATCGTCGACCCGAACAAGTGTGTGAAGTTTTGTGTAAATCGGATAAAGTCTATTTTTCTATCCAAGATGGCCGCCAAAACCATGTGACTTCTGAGGTAAAAATTTTTACCATGTATGCAGACTTGAGCGAGGAAGGCACTTGCAAATTTTCGCTTCGATGGCTTATGAAATACCAGAGAAAACTTTATTTAATATTTTTCTTAAATCCAACATGGCGGCCAAACCATGTGACCTATCACTTTGAAATTAACAAACTTGCATCGCATACATGTCACGAATATAGTTCTGAAATCTCGCCTTCATTGGACCAGCGCTTCTGGAGAAGAAGATGTTTGAAGGTTTTAGGGTTTTTCAAGATGGCCGCCAAACCATGTGACGTATCAACAACAAATTAACAAACTTGAAAGAGGACCTCAGGGGGAATGTGCGTGTAAAGTTTCGCCTTAATCTGCATAGCCGTTCTGGAGAAGAAGATTTAAAAAAAACACTAAAAAACAAGATGGCGGCCGAATTACGTCATCGATGACGTCAAAAAAACATTTTCGTCAGTGATTTTTGGCGTAGATGATGCTCAGAATTTTTCAGATTTTTTCCCATATGGCGTTCTACTTGACGAATTTTCACCGGTATATCGCTTCACCTATGACGTCACGAAAAATCACACGTGTTCCCCATAGGGAGCTTAGTAAAATGTATCAAACGAAAATTTTTTCCATTGCACGGTTTCCGAGATACAGATGTCCAAAGTTTATCGCTTTTTTCAAGATGGCGACCGTACCACGTGACCAATGACGTCATAATTATAACGTGATTGTGCTATCAAAAAAGATACATACTATGGTGAAAATTTCCTGTCGATCGGACTTAGTGTTCCAGAGAAAATGATTTTTAAAGCGAAAAAGGGTGCAAAATGCCGGCGGAAGAATAATAATAATAATGCGTAATAATAAACAGAAGAAAAACAATAGGGTACCCTGTACTCACAGGGTACCCTAATTACAAAGAAGAAGAAGAAGGTGTGTACTGTTTGTGCATGTCGTTATACATGGACAGTATTGTTCAGAGGCAGCATCCTAACTTTTGAGCTGGCTAGTCTGGGTTTAGATTCTGGCATTAAACTATCC
The DNA here is from genome assembly GCF_056783735.1 of Eptatretus burgeri. Classification (NCBI taxonomy): domain Eukaryota; kingdom Metazoa; phylum Chordata; class Myxini; order Myxiniformes; family Myxinidae; genus Eptatretus; species Eptatretus burgeri. The sequence continues at coordinate 14,325,549 of NC_140962.1, read as the reverse complement.
CCCTTGAGCTGCACAGATGGTGTTACATCGAGGAATTCACCGTCCGTTGGGATGGAACATGAAGAAGAGACCCTATGCCAGCAGTTACAGCAACCAGGCCAAATTCCAAATTCCTTCCCTCTTCCACAGGGGCACTGCATCAGCAGCAAAGCTGGCCTTTTTTTGTATGCATTGTCAAAGCTCGTATGAGAGCTAACACACAACGCACAGCAAGGGGGGCATGAGACAAGAGGGGCGGGAGAGGGAAGGACAAAACAGTGGGTAACAGAGACGTTAGGAGATCTGTGGAAGGTAGAGGGATGGGATGGGGAACATGGGGAATACAGGATGGATATCACAGGGACTTTCAGGAAGGAAAGCGGGGAATTTGAAGGAGGTGGGTTTGGGGTGGATTAACGGGGGTAGAAAAGATCGAGGTTTTGGATGGGGGAAGATGAGAGGTGGTGGTGAACAGCTGTTTTGAAGGCCTCGAGGGAAGAATGGGATTGAACAGTGTGGGAGTTTATTCCAAAGGCGGGGGAAAAAGACAAATGAAAGAGTGAAGGTGAGCAGTGATTCGTGATTTTGGAAGTTTTACCAAAAGGGGATTGTTGGCGGACCTTGAGCATCCTGCGGAAATATGGTGGAGAGATATCGCTTTCCATGAGAGAGTGGGGGGGGGGGGACAAGACTGGAGAGGAGACGGTAGAAGACAGAAAGACCACCGACCTGCCAGAAGTGAGAGAGTGAGAGGCCCAAAGAC